>NW_006974428.1:0-732 GCF_000164805.1 Carlito syrichta | reverse complement strand
TATAGTAAAGTTTGAATTCTGTTAGTGTGATGCCTCCTGCTTCGATAATCTTTGTTCCTTCTCTATTTCTGTATTTTTGTTTGCTGAGGATTGTTTTGGCTATTCTTGGTCATTTGTGTTTCCATATGAATTCCTGTATTACTTTTTCTAGCTCTGAGAAGAATGTTGCTGGTAATTTGATGGGTATTGCATTAAATCTGTGGATTGAGTTAGGTAAAATGAACATCTTCACAATGTTGATTCTTCCAATCCATGAGCATCAGATATTTTTCCACTTGTTTGTGTCATCTTTGATTTCTTTGAGCAGTGTTTTATAGTTTTCATTGTAAAGTTCTTTCACATCTCTGATTAGAAAGACGCCAAGGCACTCATTTTTTTTGTGGCTATTGTGAATGAAATTGTGCTTTTTATTTGGGTTTCTGTTTGTTTATTATTGGTGTAAAGAAATTATATTGTTTTTTGCATGTTTATTTTTTTACCCTGAGCCTTTTTCAAAGTCCTTTATCAGTGCAAGGAGGCTTTGGACAGATTCTCTTGGGTTTTCAAGGTACACAATCATGTCATCGACAAAGAGAGATAACTTGACTTCCTCTTTTCCCATTTGGATACCCTTGATTGCCTTCTCTTTTTTTTCTTTCTTTCTTTTTTTTTTGGAGTCTCACTCTGTCACCCGGACTGGAGTGCAGTGGCCACTTCCAGCCACCACAGCCTCGCCTGCTGGGCTCCAGCGAT
>NW_006974427.1:0-783 GCF_000164805.1 Carlito syrichta | reverse complement strand
GAATCACTGGAGCCTGCAAATTTGAGGTAGGCAGTAGACGATGGTCATTTCCCTGGGCACCAGCCTGGGCCACAGAGTCAGACCCTGTCTTCAAAAACATGAGAAGTATACACAGATTCTCAACTACGCATGGTGTGTTCACAGGGTGACTGGTTTTAGAGCCAGGAAAAATGGGATTGGAGGGTAAGAAATGTCCCCGGTTGAGGAATGTGTCCCTGGTCTTTCTTGTCAGAATGTCTTTGTTGCCGAATGGGAGGGTCAGCCTGCCTGGGGCACATTTCACACCTCAGAGAGGAGAGCTGGCAGGAACCCAGCCACAGAAGCTTGGAAACTCACACACCATACTGGGGGCAGTCATTTGGAAGGGGTTTGAATTGAAAGGTGCTGAGCTTTGGCACCTTCCCATGTGGAGGACGGGGACTGAGGGCAGAAGGTTTGCAGGAGAATTAATTTCTTTTTCTTTCTTTATTTCTTTCTTTCTTTCTTTCTTTCTTTCTTTCTTTCTTTCTTTCTTTCTTTCTTTTTCTTTCTTTCTTTCCTTTCCTCACTAGGTTGCCCAAACTACTCTCAAACCACCCAATATGGGATGTTTCAAATGTGGCCACTGGGCACGTCTGTCCGGTGCCTTTGACCACATATCTCAGAAGGCCTGTCTCCACCCTCCACACTCATGGCCCTCGGCAAAGACACGGTTAAGCTCTCAGAACAGTCGGCCCCAAGTTAGGCCAGCTGTCGGCCCCCGTTCAATCAAGGTGGTCAGGCAATGCCATGTCCAGCCCAAGT
>NW_006974426.1:0-746 GCF_000164805.1 Carlito syrichta | reverse complement strand
CCTAACTCATATCCATCAAATGATCTGCAAAATCCTTTCTATCTGTCCTTTTTTATGGCTACATTATATTCCACTGTGTATATACCACATTTATTTTTCCATTCCAGTTTTGATGGGCAACATGGTTGGTACCATGTTTTTTTGCAATTGTGATTAGAGCTGCAGAAAACATACTGGTGCAGAAATCTTTTTGGTAAAATAATTTGAGTTCCTCCAGGTATATTCTTTACAGGGGTATTACTGAGTCACATTGTAGGTCAAGATCTTGTCTCTTTAAAAACTACCACATTGTTTTCCAAAGATGTTGCTCTACTCTTCAGTCCACATACAGTGTAGAAGCATTTATTTCTTCCCAAAACCTGACCTGCCTCTGTTATTGTTGGTTTTATTAATGATGGTCAGTCTTACAGGGGTTATGTGGTATTTCAAAGTGGTTTCATTTACATTTCGTTTAGGATGAGTGATGCTGAGCAATTTTCATATGTCTGCTGGCTGCCCGCACATTTTATGAAAAGTGTCCAATCAAGTATTTTGCACACTTTTCAAGGGGAGTGTTTGTGTGATATTTCTGAGTGTTTGAGTTTATTGTAGATCCTAGATGTTATACCTATTTACAGATATGTGGAAAACCATTTTTCCCATTCTGTTGGCTGTATCCCTGCTCTTCTGATGGTTTCTTTTGTTTAGCAGACGTATATTAATTTGATGATATCTCACTTGTCTAACTTATTTCTTAAGGCATGAGT
>NW_006974425.1:0-807 GCF_000164805.1 Carlito syrichta | reverse complement strand
CATATGACTCCAGTGTTGGTGTTCTGGGTAGCGATGATGTCTTGCTATGAGGCCCAGATATTCCCGTGTGGACCTTTCTTTTGGGAGCCATGGGCATCTATTGTGATGCACATGGAAGGCTACTTTTTGGGTGCTGAGGCCTTTATCTCCGGGCTGGGGTGTGGAGGCACAATTGTGGCTCACATAGCCTCAACCTGTGGGGTTGAGGTGGTCCCCCTGCCTCAGCCACCGAGCAGCAAGGACTCCAAGGGCCACCACATCTAACTCGATTTTGGAGACCTCTAGCCTAGACAAGGTCTGGCCACATCACCCAGGCTGGTCTCCCAACCTGGGACTCAGGCAGCCTCCTGCCTCATCCTCCCAGGGCATGGGGCTAATGGCCGTGTGTCATGATGCATGGCCAGGACTTGCATGTGCTGTTGGCAGGGGAGATGCAAAGGCATTTCCTGAGATGGAGGCCACTGTATCCCATGTAGCTGGGACTGCGTGTGCCACCATGCGCAATTAGAGTGTTTGCATTCCAGGGAGCAATGAGGTTTCACTACATGGCCAAGGCTGGTCTCGAACTCCTGGACTCCAGTGGTCCCCTGCCTTGGCCTCCGAAAGCCACAGCCCGAATGTCTGCTGATTCAGTGTCTTTCAGGGACTCTATGCCCAAGGTTGTGGCCTCCTTCCCCATTCTCTGTCTGTTCACGAGGATCCCGACTCCATATAAAAATGGATGCACTTCTGTTCTTTCCTTTTTTTTTGAGTCAGTGTCTCACTCCTTCGCCCAGACTGGAGGGCAGTGGCTCGCTCCCAGCCACT
>NW_006974424.1:0-697 GCF_000164805.1 Carlito syrichta | reverse complement strand
GGGAAGAAAAAGTAAGAATCTTTTTATGAACAAACATTTGGAGAGTCTCACAAATCCACCTATGCCATCACCATCTCGTGGAATCTCCAACTGCTATTTTTTGATTTATTGATAATTACCATTCAGACTGGAGTTAGGTGATATCTCAGTGTGGTTTTCATTTGAATCTCCTTGCTGATTAGTGAGGTTGAACATTTCTTTATGTGTCTGTTGGCCGCTTGAATGTCTTCCTTTGAGAAGTGTCTGTTCATATATTTTGCCCACTTTATAATGGGGTTGTTTTTTTTTCTTTTCAGCACGTTTGAGTTCCGCATATTCAAGATGTTAAGCCTTTGTTGGACCTGGAGTTGGCAAATACTTTTTCCCAGTCTGTGGGCTGTCTCCCTACTCTCTTGATGGTTTCTTTGAATTTGTAGAAGCTTGTCAGTGTAATGAGGTCCCACCTGTCTATCTTATCTCTTACGGCTTGTGGGTTTCAGGTTTTGTTCAGGAATTGGATGCCAGTTCCAATTTCCATAAGTGTGTCCTGCATTTTCTAAGGTTCTTATGGTTTGAGGTTTTACATTTAGGTCTCTGATCCATTTAGAGTTAATTTTTTATAGGAGGATAGATAGGGGTCTTGTTTGAGTGTTCTGCATGTGGTCAGTCAGTTTTCCCAGCACCATTTACTGAATAGGTTCTCCTCTCCCCACTGGTG
>NW_006974423.1:0-702 GCF_000164805.1 Carlito syrichta | reverse complement strand
TAAGATGAGGGATAGTCACTGGGATATGATCCGAGGAGGCTCAGTCACTGGAGAACCCATCACAGATGAGACCCAGTTACTGGGGCACCCTTCACAGAGGATAGTCAGTCAACGGAGTTTCTATGATAGAAGAGTGCTAATCACCAGGGCACTCATTATGGAAGAAGGCAGTCACTCAGGCTCAGATCACAGAGAAGAACCAATAACTGTTTCACCCATTCCAGAAGTGTTTCGTTCATTGGGAACCCATTAATTAGGAGAACTATTCACTGAAACACCCATCCCATAGAAGGGCCAGTCACTGAGACACCCATTACAAAGGGTTACCAGTCACTAAGGAACATATTAAGAGCATGGCAAATCACCTGTGAATCCATCTCAGAGGAGACCAAGTCATTAAGACACCAATCATAGAGTACAGCCAATCACTGGGTAATCCCATAGGAGGAGGGTCAGTCACCTGGGACCCCATCTCAGAGAGTAAATGAGACACCAATCACAGAGAAGGTCCTGGGACAACCATCACAGAGGAGGGCAAGTCAATTAGGCACATATCCCAAAGGATGACACATTACTGGGGAACTCATATGGGGAAGGGCTAGTCATCTGGGAGTACATCTCAGAGGTGACCAAGACATTGAGATACCTATCACAGAGTAGGGACAGTCAATGAGGAGGACAAGTAACTGGGTCAAACATTAG
>NW_006974422.1:0-1272 GCF_000164805.1 Carlito syrichta | reverse complement strand
AGGTCATCCTCCCGCTTCAGCCTCCTAGAGTGCCAGAATGACAGGAGTGAGCTCCCAAGCACAGCCTCCACAGCCCTCTCAGGGCCCCACCATGAGACCTGCTCTCTTCCAATGACCCGGGACCCCAGAGAGGGTGGACAGAATCTCCTGCCATGCCCTCCTCATTCCCCAGGGTGGACCCACTTGCTCCTTTCAGTGTTCGCATCAGGTATAGGGAGGTCATGACTCTCAAACTTTCTGGGAGGCAGGGACAGCAGAGCTATTGACACCTGTGTACTCTGCACTTAGGTAGGTGGAGACGTGAAGATGGCTTATCCCAGGAGCTCAAGACCAGGCTGGACACCATAGCAAGCCCCACTTCGACCCCAAGCAAACCCAGAAAACCTTGGGTGAAGGCAGGTCTTGGTGGGAGAATTGCCTATGGCCCAGAGTTCAAAACCTGGCTGGAAGACCAGGATGTTGACCAAATGGAAAGCTTGTGATTACAGCAGTTTGGGAGACCCAGGCCAAGAGGTTTGCCCGAGTTGGGCAGTTTGAGAGAAGCCTGGGCAACCTTGTGAAGAAAGAAAACAAAGAAGAAAGAAAGAAAGAAAGAAAGAAAGAAAGTAAGAAAGAAAGAAAGAAAGAAAGAAAGAAAGAAAGAAAGAAAGAAAGAAAGAAAGAAAGAAAGACACCCATTCTCCTGAAAAGCTCCTGTCCTCAGTCCTTCCCTCTGGGTCACTCCTTATGTGAGGGTCCCCCAAGCTCAGCACCTTTCAACCCCAAAACCCCCAAAGGCTGCCCTTGCTTAGGTGTGGAAGTTCCTGAGGCTGCCTGGCTGGGTTCCTGCCGACTGTAATCTCCGAGCAGAGAAATGTGCCGCAGGCTTGCCGACTCTCCAACTCTGATACAGGGACCTTCCGCCAAGAAAGACCAGAGGACACATCCCTCCCCCAGGGACATTTCGTCCCCACAATCCCATTTTCCTGGCTCTAAAGTCAGTTGTTGTGTGAACACACCATGTGCAGTTGAGAATCTGTTTGATTCAGATGTTTATGGTGACAGGGTCTGGCTCTGTGACCCAGACTGGGGCATGGGGACACGACCGTCATTCACCACCAGTCTTGCAATCACATGCTTCAGCGATTCTCCCGTTTTGGTTTCTGGAATGGTCAGGATGACGTGCACCTAGACCCCAGACCCCTTGTTTAGGTGGTTGTGGTATGGGTCTCGCAGAGTGCACACACTGACCTTGGGTTCCTGGGCTCCAGTAGTCCTCCTGCCTCTGCCTCC
>NW_006974421.1:0-482 GCF_000164805.1 Carlito syrichta | reverse complement strand
CTCATCTCCTCAAGGATGAAAAAATTCAAACACAAGAGATACAGAGAACCCTTACAAGACTACAAATGAGAAGACCAACTCCCAGACATAATAATTCGTCTGAACAGAGTAGGTATAAAAGAAAAAATCCGAAAGGCTGCAACAGAAAAAGGTCAGACCACATACCAGGGAAGACCAATTAGAAGAGAAGCAGATTTACCTACAGAAACCCTCCAGGCTAGGAGATCTTGGAGCCCTATCTTCAAAGTTCTAAAAGATAAACAATTTCAACTGAGAATAACCTACCCAGTCATGCTAAGCTTCATCAGTGAGGGAGAATTGAAATCTTTCCCAGATATACAATCCCTAAGAACCTACGCTGCCACAAGACCACCTCTACAAGAAACACTTGAAAGTCAGCCAGCCACGAGGAACCTGCCCCCTCCAAAGGGTAAGCCTAGGCGTGGCCCCCACCTAAAATAGCGCTCCTGCCTAAGAAGGCG
>NW_006974420.1:0-360 GCF_000164805.1 Carlito syrichta | reverse complement strand
GGGCTGTGGATTTTGGGAGGCTGAGGGTGGGGGACTTCTGCAGCCTGGGAGTTCGAGACCAGCCTGGGCCAAGTAGCAAGACCTTGTTGCTCCCCAGAATGCATGCAGAGAAATCACACATGGTGGTGCACAAGGTCACAGCTACATGGGATGCCATGGCCTCCATCCTGGGGCTTTCCTTTGCATCACCCCACTGACAGAACGTGTGAGTACTGGCAAGGCACCATGGTTCACAGCCATCAGCCCCGGGCCCTGGGAGGCCAAGGCGGGAGGCTGCCTGAGTCCCCAGGTTCAGAGACCAGCCCAGGTAGTTTGGTCAGACCTCCTCTCGGTAAGAGGGTCCCAAAATCGAGTCAGGCA
>NW_006974419.1:0-455 GCF_000164805.1 Carlito syrichta | reverse complement strand
AAGAGGACCAGAATGTAGCTGCAGTCCTGAAAAGACAGATTCATAAAACCCACAACCCTAATAGTTCTGAAGGATGAGACGAGTTTGAAGCCCTGATTCTTGTTCATCCCATAGCAAGACACCCTGAGAATTTTTAGGATTTGGGACTAGTGTAAAACAGATTCCTTATTCTTCCTTAGCGAGGGACCGTTTAATGTCCTGTATGTGAGGACTCCCTTTCCCCAGAACCCTGATGGGAAACCCTGATTTTTGTTTAGCCCTTAGCAAGATGTTTTGTAGATATTGTGATGGAGGAAGCGTGTAAAACAGGTTTCTTATTTCTCCTTAGCAATAGATCGTGTAGATTCTGTATATGAGGATTGCTGTTACCTATGTTGCAGCTTCTAAAGCCTGATTCTTGTTTAGCCCACAGCAGATGGCCTGTTGATTTTTAGGACTGAGGACTGCTATAAACG
>NW_006974418.1:0-705 GCF_000164805.1 Carlito syrichta | reverse complement strand
CAATTTCTGCCCTAGTACTGCCATTCAGTGTTTGCTTTGGAAATCTCCCACCTGGAATACCAGATGTTAATTTGTGAACTGAAACAGTTGCCTGGGGTTGGTTGGTGGACAGCACATGCATTCCAGACTACTGGCATCTCAAACTACTTGGAAATGGCCAATAAAAGAGAGTTTTGTTTGGTTTTTTTTTTAGTTTTCCTGTCCTGTACAAGCTTTGTCACTAGTGGCCTAAGTCAAATGGTTTGAATTTTGAGAGATACATCTTATCATTTTTAGAAGGGCTGGGCTTGATGGTTCAGCCTGTAATCCCAGCACTTTGGGAGGCCGAGGTGAGTGGATTACCTGAGTCCGTGGGCTCGAGACCCACCCAGGCAATTTAGTGAGACCTCATCTCTACAATAAATCAAAAATTAGTCAGGCGTGGTAGCGCACCCCTGTAGTTCCAGCTACTTGGAAGACTGAAGTGGAAGGATCGCTGGAGCCCAGCAGGTCAAGCCTGCAGTGGCCCTTGGGTGTGCCATTGCACTTCAGTCGGGTCGATCGAGTGAGATTCCAACTCAAAAAAAAAGGAAATCAATGCAGAGTAATTTTTTCCCAATATCTTGCTGACAAAGGAGAAGACTTGATATAGTAGTTTTCTTCCCTTTCTTCCAGAAAGGATAGACTAACTCTACAAAATGTTGTCCAACTTGACAGAAGTCAATG
>NW_006974417.1:0-737 GCF_000164805.1 Carlito syrichta | reverse complement strand
TTTTAATGATGTTTTAAAAAATGAAAATCTGCTTTTTAAAAAGTCAGGTTGTGAGAAAGGGTTTAATTAAATTCCCAGTCCTACCAACAGAAGTAACCTCTGTTATCTGCTTCTGTGTGTACTGCCAGCCATCTTCTATGCAGGTGTATATTGGAGTATTTAAGTTTTTTACTTTTTAAATTAGAAACAGAACACACAATAACTACCATTTGGTTTTTATTCAATACATCTTAGACTCTATGTCACCACACATACTGGCCTGACTCATTTTAGCAGCTCACAGAACATTTCACTATATATTGGACCACAGATTTAGATAGTCCTCTTGATGACACACACTTAGCCTGGATTCCCTATTCTGCCATTACAAGTGCTGCTGCAGTCAACACTCTCATTCAATCCTCTTTGTATGCCTGTGCAAATACAGGTACAAGTCACATTCCTGGAAGTGAAACATGTATGTTTTAATGTGATGGCTACTGCTAAATTGATCTCCAATGGGACTGTACCAAAACTTCCAACAAGTCAGAAGTTTCTATTTTCCCTGAATCCAACCAAGACTAGCCATCACCATACTTTCTAATCTCTGCCAGTCTGATAAATGGAAAACTGTACCTTTGTTTCAATTTTCATTTCTCCATCACTGATGCTGAACATCTTTTTAAACATCTTTAGGCCACCTGCAATTTTTTTCTAAGAAATATGACCTAGAATAAGGTGACACCAAATGCAATACA
>NW_006974416.1:23840-32720 GCF_000164805.1 Carlito syrichta | reverse complement strand
CAAGGAAAGAAAAAAGAAAGAAAGAAAGAAAGAAAGAAAGAAAGAAAGAAAGAAAGAAAGAAAGAAAGAAAGAAAGAAAGAAAGAAAGAGAGAGAGAAAGAAATCCATTCTCCTGCAAACATTCTGCCCTCAGTCTGTCCAACCCCGCCCCCCCACAAGTGAGGGTCACCCACTCTTGACAACCTCCAGCCCCAACCTCCCCAGTGGCTGCCCCCTTTTGTGCGGGAGTTTCCGAGGCTCCCTGGCCGGGTTCCTGCTGACCCTCCTCTCCAAGGTGAAAAATGTGCCCCAGGCAGGCCAACCCTTGGGTTCGGCAAAGATGGCCTTCAGCCAAGAAAGTCCAGGGACACATCCCTCACACAGGGATATTTCTTCCACCCAATCCCATTTTTTTTGGATCTAAAATCAGTCGTCCTGTGAGCACACCATGCGCAGTTCAGAATCTGTGTACAATTCTGATGTTTTTGGAGATAAGGTCTGCCTCTGTGACCCAGGCTGGGGCCCGGAGACACGACAGTCCTTCACTGCAAGCCTCAAAATCGTGGGCTCTGGTGATCCTCCTGCTTCAGCCTCTGGAGTGACCTGAACGACAGGTACCTCGAACCCAGACCCATTGTTTGAATGGGTGGTAGATGGGGTCTCCCTGTGTGGCCTGGGCTGGCCTTGGGCTCTTGGGCTCTAGCCATCCTCTGGCCCTGGCCTCCCATAACGCTGGGATTCCAGGCATGGGCCACCATGCCAGGCCTTCTGGTTCATTTTCAATGAAGGAATGAGGCGGGGCTTGGGGCTCAGACTCGTCATCCTAGTGCTTTCAGTGGCTGAGGCCAGGGGCCAACACAAACCTGCGAACTGAGACCCAATGGGCAACTCAGTGAGACCTCATCTCTACCTTCCATCCCAAATGAGCCAGGCGAGGTGGTGTGGGCTTGTCCGTCTGGCTCCTCAGAAGGCCAGGTCAGGCTCACCAGAGCCTGACACGTCAAGGCTGCAGTGACCAGGAGTGAGCCCCCTCCCACAAGCCTGGGTAATGGAGTGAGTATTCGACTCAAAAAAATGGAAAAAATAACATAAAGAAGAGCATCCATTTGTTTATGGAGTTGGGATCATAGTGAACAGACAGATCATTTGGGATGGAGGACACAGGCTTGGGCCTAGAGTTCCCAAAAGCTGGCCAGTTGGCAGACAATTGGGCAGTGGCTTTGGGAGGACAAGGCGGGAGACCACTGGAGTTCAGGACTTTCAGACCAGCCTGGGTCACGTTGTGAGACCCCATTGCTCCCTGGAATGCAAACACTGGAATCGCACGTGGTGGTGCCCCCAGTCCTAGATACACGGGATGTGGTGGCCACCTTCCCAGGGTGTTCCTTTGCATCGCTCTGACTGACAGAACGTGCTAGTCCAAGCCAGGCACCGGGGATCACAGCCGTCAACCCTGCACCCAGGGAGGCCAAGGAAGGAGGCTACCTGAGTCAGGGTTCAGAGATCAGCCAAGGCGACATGACCAGACCTCAATTTGGTGTAAGGTCCCCAAATTCGAGTCAGGTGTGATGACCCATGGAATCCCGGCTTCTCAGCAGCTGCGGCAGTAGGACTGCCTGAGCCCAGAGGTCCAGGCCCCGGAAATGACAATCATGCCTCTAGACCCCAGCCCAGCACATGGAGACGACTATGGCAACACAAAAGACGCCTCCAACATGCGTCACAATGGGTGTCCACGGCTCCCCAGGGAAAAGTCTGCATGGGCAGGGGAAAATGGTGTGATCAGGAGAGGAAGGATCACTTCCCTTGCCCAAAGGTGGAAGACAGGGCCACCAGAACCAGGACTGGTGGTGGCGTTGCCAGATTGCTTTGATCTCTCTTTGCCCGATGGCCACCCTAGCTTAGGGCCATCTTTTCTGTGAGCTTATACCCATCTTTCCTGTGGGGTACAAGTGTGGAGGGTGGAGGCAGACCTTCTGGGGCACATGGCTGAAGGTGCGGGATGGACGTGCCTGCTGGCCACCTTTGAAATCTCCCGCGAGTTACAGGCCAGTAAGAGCATTTTCCTCTCCCATCCCTGAGAGTGACACCTCAAGCTGGGTGGCAGGGTTGGTGGTGGTGGTGGTGGTGATGATTATTATTATATTATTATTGGACTCGAATTCCCTTCTGTAAGACTTGAGCTCAGGGGCACACTCACAGCCACTGTGGACTCCACTGGCTGCATTCAAGCAATTCTCTCACCTTCATCCCCAGAGTGGCTGGAACCACAGGCCTGCACCACCACACACAGCTAATATTTGGATTTATTTTTGATGGCTGATATGATGTCTCGCACAGTGTCCCAGGATGGTGTTGAACCCACAAGCTTCTGCTGTCCACTTGCCTGGGCCTCCGAAGGACCAGCATGCCAGGTTGAGCTCCTGAGCCCGGCCTGTGATTGTAGTGGTCGTGGTGGTTTTTGTTATTACTTTGAGTCAGAGTCCCGCTCTGTCGCCCAGGCCATAGTGCTGGGGCCCGGTCTCAGCCACTGCGGCCTCCACTGGCTGGGCTCTGGTGATGCTCCACCACAGCCTCGTGTCTGGCCGGTTTGAAATGCCTGCACCAACAAGCTCGGCTCATATTTTTGGTTTTTGTAGAGATGAGGAGTTGCCAAGGTGCCAGGACTGGTCTCGAACCCAGAAGCCCAGGCCATTCTCTTGCCTTGGCCTACCAGAGTGCCAGGATGACAGGCATGATCCACTTTGCCTGGGCTTCACACCACTCTCGGGGACCACCGTGAGGCCTGCTCCCTTCAAACGACCTGGGACCCTGGAGAGGGCAGTGGGATTCACCTGCAGAGTTCTTCATGGGGGGAGTGCCTAGCGCATAGGCGTGTCTCTGTTAGGGCACCCACCCTTCCTCCCACCTTGTTCCCAAGGGGAGATCTGCTCTTCCCTCACATGGGGCACCTCAGTTAAAGAGAGGGCATGACTCTCAAACCTTTGATGTGGTGGGGATGGCCGGACTACTCAAGACTGACTCAGCACTCTGGGCCACATGGTGAGACCTTGTCACTCCATGACATGCAAACGCTGGAGTCGCACGTTGTGGAGCCCATGGTCCCGGGTACATGGGATGCAGTGGCTTCCATCCTTGGGCATTTCTTTGCATCACTCCTGCCAACAGAACATATGAGTCCAGGCCGGGCACTGTGGATCATGGTCATCAGCCCCACACCCTGGTAGGCCAAGGCAGGAGGCTGCCTGAGTCCAGATGTTAGAGAACAGCTTGGGTGACGTGGCCAGACCTCACGACAGTGAGAGGTTTCCAAAATCGAGTCAGGCGTGATGGCTCACAGAGTCCTTGCTGCTTAGGTGCCGAGGCAGTATTACAGCTTGAGCCCCACAGATCGAGGCCTCAGGAGCCACAATCATGCTGCCACATCCCAGCCCTGCAGATGAAGACTGTGGCAACACAAGTGATGCCTCTCACATGCATCATGACAGGCGTCCATGGCTGCCAAGGGATAGGTCCCCATGGGATGGCGACAATGGAATGATTGGGAGAAGAAATAGCCGTCTGTTCTGTGAGCTCACAGGCATCTTTTCTGTGGGACCCGAGTGTAAGTGTGGAGGCAGTCCTTCTGGGATGCTTGACTGAAGGTATGGAATGGACTTGCCCAGTGGCCACCTTCGAAACCTCCTGTATACGACAGGGGGGGAGTGTCTATTTCTCTCATTGAGGGTGACTCACTGAGGGTGACTCCTCGTGCTGGGTGGCAGGAGTGTTGGTGGTGGCGGTGGTGGTGATTATTATTATTTGGAGTTGGAATCCCACTCTGTTGTCCAGGCCTTAGTGCAGGGGTACATTCATGGTCACCATGGACTCCAGCTGCTGGGCTCAGGCGATTGTCCCGAAACAGACCCTGAGTGACTGGAACCACAACTCTGTGAAAACCATGCCTAGCTAATCTTTGGAATTCATTTTTGTTGGTCGAGATGAGGTTTTGCCCAGTGTCCCAGACTGGTCTTCAACCCACAGGCTCAGGTCACTCACTCGCCTCAGTCTCTGAAGGGCCAGGATGCCAGGTTGAGCCCCTGAGCCTGGTCTGTGTTTGTAGTAGTGGTGGTTAGTATCATCATACTGAGTCGGAGTCATGCTGTATCACCCAAGTTGTAGGGCAGGGGCCCACTCTCGGCCACTGTGACCTTCACCTCCTGGGCTCCAGTGATCATCTTGTCATGGTCTCCTGAGTGGATGGAACAACAGGCATGTGCCACCACGCTTGGCTCAATTTTTTGGCATCTTGTAGAGATAAGCTCTCCCCAAGGTGCCCAGCATGGTTCAATCCCAAGGGTTCAGGCCATCCTCTTGCCTTGGCCTCCCAAAGCACAGGGTGAAAGGCATGAGCCCCCACCCTGGCCTTCACACCCCTCTCTGGACCCAACCCAAGGGCAGCTCCCTTCAGACGACCAGGGACCCTGTTGAGGACAGCTGGAGTGACCCACTGATCCCGTCACAGGGCAGTGCCTGGCACAGGGGTGTATCTCCACCAGAATGCACACCCCACCACTTGCCTCGATCTGCAGGGTGGACCTGCTCACTCATCTCAGGGGCTGGCTCGGGGAAAGGGAGGACGTGACTCTCAAACCATGGAGGGGGACTGGCAAGGCGACTCATGCCTGTCTCCTTGGCATTTGGGGAGGCTGAGTCAGGAAGATGTTTGGCCTGGGAGCTGAGACCATGCTGGACACCACAGCAAGCCATCACCTCGACCCCACGAAAAACCTAGAAAACCATGGATGACGGAAGGCCTTGGCGGGATGATTGCCTCCGGCCCAGAATTCAAGACCATGCTGGAAGACCAGGATGTCGACCAAATCGAAAGCCTGTGATCGCAGCAGTTTCAGAGTCCCAGGATGAGAGGTTGGGCCGAGTTGGGTGGTTTGAGAGCAATCTGGGAAAACTAGTGAGGAAAGAAAAGAAAGAAAGAAAGGAAGAAAGTAAGGAAGGAAGGAAGGAAAGAAAGAAGGAAGGAAGGAAAGAAAGAAAGTAAATACATTCTCCTGCAAATCTTCTGCCCTCAATCCTTCACCCCTGCCCTCCCATTTGTGAGAGTCCCACAAGCTCGGCACCTTCCGGCCCCAATCCCCCCAATAGCTGCCCACGCATTGGTGTGGGACTTCCTGAGGCTCTCCTGCTGTGTTCCTGCTGGCTCTCTTCTCCGTGGGGAGAAATGTGTCCCAGGCAGGCTGACCCTCCGATTTGGCAACAAGGACTTTTCACCAAGAAAGGCAAGGGACACATCCTTTACCCAGGGATATTCCTTCCCACCAATCTCAATTTCCATGGCTCTAAACCCAGTCGCCCTGTGAACACACCACGCGCAGTTGAGAATCTGTGTATGATGGAGACTTGAGACAAAAAAGACGTCTCCCACGTACATCACGACTTGTGTCCACAGCTCCACAGGGAAGAGTCCATGTGAGAGCAGACAATGGAGTGATTGGGAGAGGAAGGGGACCAACTCGGACAACAAGGTTGCAGACTGGGCAACCAGAACCTGGGCTGGCCATGGCATTGCCTGACTTCCTTGATCACTCTGTGTCCAACGGCCACCCTAGCACAAGGCCGTCTGTTCCAGGAGGTCACACATGTCTTTTCTGTGGGGCACAATTGTGGAGTGTTAGGCAGGCCTGTGGCTGAAGGCACGGGACTGACATGCTTGGTGGTCACCTTGAAACCTCCATGATCGACAGGTTGAAAAGTACCTTTTCCTATCCTATCCCTGAGAGTGACTCCTTGTGCTGGGGGGCAGAGGTAGTGGTGGTGGTGGTGGTGGTGGTGGTGGTGATTATTAATATTTGGAGTCTGAATCCCACTCAGTCGCCCAGTCCAGATTGCAGGGTCATGCTCACGGCCATCACGGACTCCACCTGCTGGGCTCAGGTGATCCTCCTGCCTCTGCCCCCCCAAGTGACTGGAACCACAGGCCTGTGCCAGCATGACTGGCTAATCTTTGGATTTATTTTTGATGTCCAAGAAGGGTCTCTCCCTGTATTGAGGGCGGGTTTCGAAAGTGCAGGCTCAGGATGTTCACACGCCTAGACCTCTGAAGGATTGATTGCAATGCCAGGCTGAGCCCCTGAGCCTAGCCTGTGTTTGTGGTGGTGGTGGTGTTAGGTATTATTATTGTGAGTTGGAGTCCCGCTTTTTCACCCAAGTCCGAGCACAGGGGCCCACTTTCGGAAACTGCGGCCTCCACTGGCTAGGTTCTGGTGATTCTTCTGCTTTGGCCTTCCCAATGGACAGGTGTGCGCCCCCACAGTAAGCTCAACTTTTGGCTTCTTGTAGAGACGAGGTCTCATGAGGTACATGGACTAGTCTCAAACCTGGACGCTCTGGCCATCCTGTTGCCTCAGCATCTCAGAGCACCAGGATAACAGGCGTGAGCCCCCATGCCCGGCTTCCACACCCTTCTCAGGGACCAACCGTGAGACCTGCTCCCTTCTGACGACCCAGGAACTGGGAGAGGGCAGCTGGCATTGCCAGCTGAGCCCTTATGGGGGAAGTGCCTGGCGCAGAGGCGCCCACCACTCCTCCTGCCTTATTCTCCAGGGTGGACCCGCTCACTACTCCCAAGGGCTGCCTCAGGAAAAGGGAGAGCGAGTCTCTCATACATTTGGGGGGACAGGGATGGCTGGGCGATTCATGTTGGTCTCCTTGACACTCAGGGAGACCAAGACAGGAAAATGGCTGGAATCCCAGAAGTTGAGACCAGGCTGGACATCATAACAAGCCTCCACCTCTACCTCAAGAAAAACGCACAAAATCTTGGGTGAGGTCAGGCCTTGGTGGGAGGGTAACACCTGGCAGAGAGCTCAAGACCCGGCGGGAACACCAGGATGTCAACCAAATGGAAAACCTGTGATCGCAGTAGTTTGGGAGGCCCCGGCTGAGAGAATGGCCTTGGTTGTATAGTTTGAGAGCAGCCTGAGAAACATAGTGAGGAAAGAAAAGATAGAAAGAAAGAATGTGAGAAAGAAAGATAGAAAGGAAGGAAGGAATGAATAAGGAAGGAAAGAAAGAAATCCATTCTCCTACAAACCTTCTGCCCTCAGACCTTCCCCCCGCCCCCCCACATGTGAGGGTCTCCCTAGTTAGGCACCTTCCAGGCCTAACCCACCCCCCAGTGGCTTTGCCTGCTTTGGTCTGGGAGATCCCAGTCTCCCTGGTCAGGTTCTGCCGTCTCTCTTCTCCACGGTGAGAAATGTGCCCAGGCAGGCCAACCCAAGACTCGGCAACAAGGACTTTCTGCCAAGAAAGACCAGGGACAAATCCCACACCTGGGGACATTTCTTCCTCTGCAATCCCATTTTTCCTGATCTAAAGCCAGTTGCCCTTCAAACACACCAAGTGCAGTTTAGAATCTGTGTACGATTCTGATGATTTTGGAGACAGGGTCTGGCTCTGTGGCCCACCCTGGTGCCCATGGTCATGACCATGGTTCATTGCCAGACTTGAAATTGCAGGCTCCGGTGATCCTCCCACCTCAGTCTCCGGAGTGGCCAGGACAACGGGATCCTCGACCCCAGACTCCCTGTGTAGATGGGTGTAGAGACGGGGTCTCCCTGCATGGCCCGGCTGACCCTGGGCTCCTGGGCTCCAGCCATCCTCCTGCCTCGACCTTTCAGAGCACTGGGATTCCAGACGTGGGCTGCCTTACTAGGCCTTCTGGTTCGTTTTTGATGAAGGATGGAGGCCTGGCTCGGGGACTCAAATTCATCATCCCAGCACTTTGGGAGACCAGGCCAGAGGCCGGGCCGAACCTGTGGGCTGAGAACCACCCAGGCAACTTGGTGAGACCTTGTCTCAACCCTCCATCCCAAATGAGCTGGGCGTGGTCTCATGCACCTGTCGTTCCGGCTCCTCAGAAGGCCAGTGAAAGGCTTGATGGAGCCTGGTGGTCTGAGTCTGCAGTGGTCAGAAGCAAGCCCCCACCCTAAAACCTTGGCAAAAGGGTGAGACTCCGACTCAAAGAAAAAAAAGAACAAAGGAAAGCATACATTTGTGTATGGAGTTGGGATCATTGTGAATAGACAGAGATCATTTGGGAAGGAGACACCAGCCTTGGGCCTAGAGTTCCCGAAAGACAGTGGATCAGCAGATAATCAGGCTTTGGATTTGGGAAGATGAGGCAGGGGACTTCTGCAGGCTGGGAGTTCGAGACCAACCTGGGCCAAGTAATGAGATTTTGTCACTCCCCAGAATGCAAGCACTGGATCCGCATGTGGTGGTGCACTCTGTCCCAGTTACATGGGATGCGGTGGCCTCCAAACCAGGGTGTACCTTTTTGTCAACCCCGCTGACAGCACGTGCGAGTACAGGCCAGGCACCATGGCTGATGGTCATCAGCCCCGGGACCTGGGAGGCTGAGATGGGAGGTTGCCTGGGTCCCCAGTTTCAGAGACCAGCCCAGCGATTTGGCCAGACCTCGTCTCTGTGAGAGAGCCCTAAAATCAAGTCAGGCATGGTGAGTCCTGGAGTCCAGACTGCTCAGGGGCCAAGGTGGGAGGACCGCCTCAGCCCCACAGGTTGAGACCTCAGAAGCCACAATCATGCCACCATGCCCCAGCCCAGCCTATGGAGACTCTGGTGACAAAAACCAACGTGTGTCACCATGGGTGCCCATGGGTCCCCAGGGAAAGTTCTGTGTGGTCATGGGATGATGGAGTGACTGGATGAGGAAGGTGCCCCCCCACCCAAAGGAGGCAAACCAGGCAACTGGAACCTAGGGTGGCCATGGCTTTGCCAAATCTCCTGGATCGCTCTATGCCCGATGGCCTCCCTAACTCAGGTCAGTCTGTTCTGTGAGCTCACACGTGTCTTTGCCATAGGGCATGAGTGTGGAGGGTGGAG
>NW_006974416.1:22750-23462 GCF_000164805.1 Carlito syrichta | reverse complement strand
GTGATTGTTGGAGTTTAGGAGACTGAGACCGAGAGGTTGATCCAATTTGGATGGTTTGAGAGCAGCCTGGGCAACCTAGTGAGGAAAGAAAAGTAAGAAAGAGAAAGAAAGAAAGAAAGAAAGAAAGAAAGAAAGTCTTCTGCAAAACTTGTGCCCTCAGTCCTCAGTCCTTCCCTGCCTGCCCACCCACTTGTGAAGGTCCCCCAAGCTTGGCACCTTTGACCCACAATTCCCCCCATGGCAGCTCCCGCTTTGGTGCGGGGGTTCCCAAGGCTCCCTGGCCATGTTCCTGCTCGCTCTCCTTTCCAAGGTGTGAAATGTGCCTCTGGCAGACCGACCTTCCGGCTCGGCAACAAGGTCCTTCTGCCAAGATAGGCGAGGGACACATCCCTCTCGCAGTGACATTTCTTCCCCCAATCCCATTTTTCCTGGATCTAAAGACAGTTGTCCTGTAAATACACCATGAGCAGTTGACAATCTGTGTACGAATCTGATGTTTTTGGAGATGGGGTATGGCTCCGTGACCAAGCCTGGGACCCGTGGAAACTACCAAAGTTCATTGCCAACCTTGAAACCGCAGACTCTGATGATCCTCCTGCTTCAGCCTCAGGAGTGCCCAGGAAGATGGGCAGCTCGACCCCAGACACCCTGTTTGGATAAGTGCAGAAACGGGGTCTCCCTTCGTGGCTCGGTCTGGCCTTGGGCTCCTGGG
>NW_006974416.1:16644-22730 GCF_000164805.1 Carlito syrichta | reverse complement strand
ACCTGGGACCCCAGAGAGGGCAGCTGGAGTAGCCAAATGGGCCCTCTGCTGTGGGAGTGCTTGGCTCATGGGCGTGTCTTCACCAGGGCTCCTACCCTTCCTCCTGCCTTGTTCCTCAGGGTGGACCTGCTCGCTCCTCCAAGGGGCCACCTCAGAGAAAGGAAGGGAGTGCTTCTAAAACCTTCGGGGAAGTGGTGATGGCCAGGCAAATCGTGCATGTCTCTTCGGCATTCGGGAAGGCCAAGATGGGAAGATGGCCAGAACCCGGGATCTCCAGACCAGGGTGGACAACATAGGAAGATCCCACCTCGTCCTCCAAGCAAAACCTAGAAAACCTTGGGTGAGCACAGGCTTTGGTGGGAGAATCGCCTATGGCCCAGAGTTCAAGAACAGGCAGGAGACCAGAATGTCAATGAAATGGAAAACCTGTGATTGCTGGAGTTTAGGAGACTGAGACCGAGAGGTTGATCCAAGTTGGATGGTTTGAGAGCAGCCTGGGCAACCTAGTGAGGAAAGAAAAGTAAGAAAGAGAAAGAAAGAAAGAAAGAAAGAAAGAAAGAAAGAAAGAAAGAAAGAAAGAAAGAAAGAAAGAAAGAAAAAGAAAGAAAGAAAGTCTTCTGCAAAACTTGTGCCCTCAGCCCTCAGTCCTTCCCTGCCTGCCCACCCACATGTGAAGGTCCCCCAAGCTTGGCACCTTTGACCCACAATCCCCCCCATGGCAGCTCCTGCTTTGGTGCGGGGGTTCCCAAGGCTCCCTGGCCATGTTCCTGCTCGCTCTCCTTTCCAAGGTGTGAAATGTGCCTCTGGCAGACCGACCTTCCGGCTCGGCAACAAGGTCCTTCTGCCAAGATAGGCGAGGGACACATCCCTCTCGCAGTGACATTTCTTCCCCCAATCCCATTTTTCCTGGATCTAAAGACAGTTGCCCTGTAAATACACCATGAGCAGTTGACAATCTGTGTACGATTCTGATGTTTTTGGAGATGGGGTATGGCTCCGTGACCAAGCCTGGGACCCGTGGAAACTACCAAAGTTCATTGCCAGCCTTGAAACCGCAGGCTCTGATGATCCTCCTGCTTCAGCCTCAGGAGTGCCCAGGAAGATGGGCAGCTCGACCCCAGACATCCTGTTTGGATAAGTGCAGAAACGGGGTCTCCCTTCGTGGCTCGGTCTGGCCTTGGGCTCCTGGGCTCCAGCCATCCTCTGACCTCGGCCTCCCAGAGCATTGGAATTCCAAACATGGGCTGCCAGGCCAGGTCTTCTGGTTCGTTTTTGAGGAAGGATAGATCCCAGGTTCTGGGGCTTAGCTTCATCATTCCATCACTTTGGGAGGCCAAGACCAGTGGCCAGCCCGAACCCATGGGTTGAGACCCACCCGGGCACCACGGCGAGACTCGTCATTACACTTCATCCCAAATGAGCTGGACGTGGTGGCTTGCGTGTTGTTCCGGCTACTCAGAAGCCCAGGGAAAGTCTCAAGGGAGTATGGCTGGCTAAGGCTGCCGTGGCCAGAAGTGAGTCACCGCCCTCCAACCTGGGCGATGGAGTGAGACTCTGACTCATAGATAAAATGAAAAAAGGAAAAAAAAGAAGAGCATGCATTTGTGTTTGGAGTTGTGATCATCATGAACAGACAGAGATCATTTGAGAAGGAGAACCCAGTCTTGAGCCTAGAGTTCCTAGGTGGATTGGAAGACAATTGAGCTGAGGCTTTGGGAGGCTGAGGTGGGGGACTGCTGGAGCCCAGGAGTTTGAGACCACATAACGAGACTTTGTCAGTCCCCAGAATGCAAACACTGGAGTCGCCTTTGGTGGCGCCCGTGGTCCCGGCCAAATGGCATGCAATGGGCTCCCTCCCAGGGATTTCCTTGCATCTCTCTCATGAACAGAACCTGCAAGTCCAGGCCAGGCACCGTAGCTCACGTCTGTCAGCCCCACACTCTGGGAGGCTGAGGCGGGAAGCTGTCTGAGTCCAGGGTAGGAGACCAGCCCAGGTGATGTTGACAGACCATGTCTCAGCTAGAAGTTCCCAAAATAGAGTCTGTTGTGGTGGCCCCCAAAGTCCTGACTGCTTGGGGGCTAAGCTGGAGGAACTCCTGAACCACACAGTTCAATGTTCTGGGAGCAAAGATCGTACTGCCACGCCCCAGCCAGGCTGATGGAGACTTCAGTGACAAAAATGACGACTCCCACGTGTATCACAATGGGTGTCCACAGCTCCCCAGTGAAAGGTTCACGTGGGCAGTGGACATTTGAGTGATCAGGAGAGAAAGGGACCTTCCCCCTAAAGAAGGCAGACTGGATGACTGGAACTTGGGCTGGCCGCAATGTTGCTGGTCCTTTTTGATTGCCCTGTGCCCAATGGCTGCCCTAAATCAGGGTCACCTGTTCCGTGAGCTCACACATGTCTCTGACAATGGGGCATGTGTGTGGAAGGTGGAGGCAGGCCTTCTGGGACACGTGGACAAAGGCGCAGGACAGTCGCACCCAGTGGCCACCATTGAAACCTCCTGTGAATGACAGGGAGTAAAGTGAATCTCCTCTCCCATTCCTGAGGGTGACTCCTTGTGCTTGGTGGCAGGCATGATGGTGGTGGTGGTCATGGTGATTATTATTATTTGGAGTTGGAATCCCACTCTTTTACCCAGGCCTGAGCACAGGGCCATGCTCATGGACACCGCAGACTCCACCTGCCGGGCTTAGGTGATCCTCTTGCCCAATGTCCCAGGTTGATCTCAAACCTGCAGACTCAGGCCATCAACTTGCCTCGACCTATGATGAGATGGGATGCCAGGTTGAGCCCCTGAGCCTGGCCTGTGGTTGTGGTGGCAGTGGTTGTTATTGTTATTCTGACTCGGAGTCACGCTCTGTCACCCAGCCTGAAGTGCAGAGGCCCGCTCTCACCCACTGCAGCCTCCACCGGCTGGGCTCCAGTGATCTTCCCAGCACGGCTACCCAAATGGCCAGAACAGCAGGCGGGTGCCACCATGCTCAGCTCATTTATATGGTTTCTTGTAGAGAGAAGGTCTCGCTAGGTTGCCCAGGCTTATCTTGAACCCAGGGGCTCAGGCCATCCTCTCGCCTCAGTCCCACAAATCACTGGTGTGTCAAGCATGAGCCCCCATGCCAGGCCTTCACACCCCTCTCGGGGCCCCACCACGAGGCCTGCTCCCTTCTGATGACCCAGGAACCTGGAGAGGGTTGTCGGAGTTGTGCCCCGAGGCCTCCCCGGGGAAGCGCCTGGTGCAGTGGTGTGTCTCAGCTGGGACACCCACACCTCTTCCCACTTCATTTCCAGGTGGACCCATTCGCTCCTCCCTGGGAACACCTCGGGAAAAGGGAGGGCATGACTCAAACTTTTGTGGGGGTGAGGATGGCTGGTCGACTCATGACTGTCTCCTCACCACTCGGGGAGGTCGAGACGGGAAGACGGCTGTAGCCTGGGAGTTCAAGACAGCCTGGACAGCATAACAAGCCCTGAGCTCGAACCCAATCAAAATCCAGGAAACCTTGGATGAGGTCAGGCCTCGGAGGCAGGATCACCTCTGGCACAGAGCTCAAGACCAGGCAGGAGGATCAGGATGTTAACTAAATGGAAGGCATGTGATTGCAGCAGTTTGGAAGCCCAGGCCAAGATGATGACCCATGTTGGGTGGTGTGAGAGCAGCCTGGGCAACCTAGGAGGAAAGAATAGAAAGGAAGAAAGAAAGATAGAAACAAAGAAATAATGAAAGAAGGAAAGACTGTAAGGATGGAAGGAAGGAAGGAAGGAAGGAAGGACGGAAGGAAGGAAGGAAGGAAGGGAGGAAGGAAGGAAGGAAGGAAAGAAAGAAAGAAAGAAAGAAAGAAAGAAAGAAAGAAAGAAAGAAAGAAAGAAAGAAATCCATTCTCCTGCAAAACTTCTTCCCCCAGTCCTTCCATCCGCTACCCCACATACAAGAGTCCCCCAAGCTCAGCAACCTCCAGCCCCAACCTCCACCAATGGTTGCCCCCTTTGGTACGGGAGCTCATGAGGCTACCTGGCCGGGTTCCTCCAGCTCTCCGAATCCCATTTTTCCTAGCTCTTAAGCCAGTCGCCCTGTGAACACACCACATGCAGTTGAGAATCTGTTACGATTCTGATGTTTTTGGAGACAGGGTCTTTCTCTGTGGCCCCAGAAGCCTCGAAATTGTGGGCTCTGGTGATCCTGGTGCCTCACTCTCTGGTGTTACTGGGTTGACGGGCACCTCATCCCAAGAATCCCTATTTGAATTTGTGTGGGTATGGGGTCTCCCTGCATGGCCCGGACTGGCCCATGCTAGCATTGGGCTCCTGGACTCCAGCAATCCTCCCACCTAAAGATCCCAGAGCACTGGAATTCCAGGTGTGGGCCACTGCATCAGGCCTTCTGAATCATTTTCGATGAAGATTTGAGGCCGGGCTTGGGTGCTCAGCCTCGTCAGTCCAGCTCTTTGGATGTTCAAGTTCTGCAGCCACCCCGAGCCACTGGCCAAGACCCTAACCCACCCAGGCACCTCGGTGAGACCTCACCTCTACCTTGCATCAGTAATGAGCTGTGTGTGGTGCACACGTCTGTTGTTCTGGCTCCTCAGAAGGTTGAGGAAAGGCTTGCTGGAGTCCAGCAGGCTAAACTGCTGTGGCTGGGAGACAGCCACCGCCCACCACTCTTGGTGACGGAAAGAGACTCCTTCAAAAAGAAAAAAAGGAAAAAAGGGAAAAAAAAAGAAGAGCATCCATTTGTGTATGGAGTTGGGATCATCATGAACAGAGATTATTTGGGAAGGAGGCCCAGTCTTGAACCTAGAGTTCCAGAAAGATGGTGGATTGGCAGACAATTAGGCTGTGGCTTTAGGAGGATGAGGTGGGGGAATTCCTGGAGCCCAGGAGTTCGAGACCAGCCTGAGTCACATACCGAGACCGTGTCACTCCTGGGAACACAAACACTGGCGCCACCCATAGTGGTGCCTGGGGTCCTGGCTACATGGGATGCAGTAGACTGTGTCCCAGGATGTGCCTTTGCAATGCCCCCACCGACAACACTTGCAAGTCCAGAATGGGCACTGTGGCTCATGACAGAACCACGCACTGGGATGCCGAGGTCGGAGGCTGCCTGAGTCCCCAGTTCGGAGGCCAGCCTGGGAGATGTGGCCAGACTCATCTCGGTGAGAGGTCCCCAAAATCGAGTCATGCGTGATGTGCCTCAGAGTACCGGCTGCTTGGGGGCCGAAACAGGAGGACTGCCTGAGTCCCACAGGTCGAGGCCCCGGGAACCACAATTGTGCCACTGCACTGCAGCCCCACCGATGGAGAATTCAGTGACAAACAGATGACTTCCACGTGCATCATGACTGGCTTCCACGGCTCCCCAGGGAAAGGTCCGAGTGAGTGGGTAACAATGGGTTGATCGGGAGATGAAGGGGCCCTCCCCCTACCCTAGCTCAGTGCAGTCTGTTTTGAGAGCAGAAACGTGTCTTTGTGTGGGGCACAAGTGTGGAGGGTTGAGGCTGGCCTTCTGGGGTGCATGACCAAGGTGTGGGATGGACGTGCCCAGTGACCACTTTTGAAACCTCCTGTGAACGACAGGCCAGAAAGTGCCTTTTCCTCTCCTATCCTTGTGGGTAATTCCTCATGCTGGGTATCAGGGCTGTTGGTGGTGGTGGTGTTGATTATTATTATTTGGAGTAGGAATCCCGTGCTGTCACCAAGGATGGAGAACAGAGACATGCTCATGGCCACTGCAGACTCCATCTGCCAGGCCCAGGTGATCCTCCCATCTCGGCCCCTCAAGTGGCTGTAACCACAGTCCTGCTCCACCACACCTGGCTAATCTTTGGATTTATTTTTGATGGCTGAGATGTGGTCTTGTCCCATGGCCCAGGCTGGTGTCAAACATGCAGTCTCATGCCATTCACTCACCTGGGCCTCCAAAAGGTCAAGATGCCATGTTGAGCCCCTGAGCCTGGCCTGTGGTTTTGGTGGTGGTGGTGGTTGGTATTATTATTCTGAGTTGGAGACACACTTTGTCGCCCAGGTTGGAGCACAGAGGCCTGCTCTTGGCCACGGCAGCCTTCACCGGCTGGTCTCC
>NW_006974416.1:14097-16624 GCF_000164805.1 Carlito syrichta | reverse complement strand
CCCAGAGAGTGTGGCCAGAGTTGCACACCAAGCCCTCCTGGGGTTAGCTTCTGGCTTAGGGGTGTGCATCCACCTGGGTGAATAAACCTCCACCCACTTCATTCCCGTGTTGACCCGAGTGCTCCTCTGAGGGGCCACCTCAGGGAAATGGAGTGCGTGGCTCTCAAACCTTCAGGTGGGTGGGGACGATTGGGAAACTCACACCTGTCTCCTCGACACTCAGTGAGGTCAAGATGGTAAAATGACCAGAGCCCAGGATCTTGAGACCAGGCTGGACAGCATAGAAAGCCCCCACCTCGACTCCAAGCAAAACCCAGAAAAGCGTGAGTGAGAGCAGGTCTTGGCAGGAGAATTGCCCCTGGTCCAGAATTCAAGACCAGGCAGGAAGACCAGGATGTCGACCAATTGGAATGTCTGTGATCGCAGCAGTTTGGGAGGCCCAGGCTGAGAGGATGACATGAGTTGGAGGGTTTGAGAGCAGTCTGGGGAACTAGTGAGGAAAGGAAGAAAGAAAGAAAGAAAGAAAGAAAGAAAGAAAGAAAGAAAGAAGGAAAGAAAGAACTAAGGAAGGAAGGAAGGAAGGAGGGAAAGAAGGAAAGAAAGAAAGAAAGAAAGAAAGAAAGAGAATGAAATCAATTTTCTTCCAAAACTTCTGTCCTCAGTCCTCCCCCCCCACCTCCCACACATGAGGGTTTCCCCAAGCTTGACAATCTCCAGTCCAACTTCCCCCAAATGGCTGCCCGTGCTTTGATGTAGTAGTTCCCAAGGCTACCTGACTGGGTTCCTGTCGGCTCTCCTCTCTGAGGTGAGAAACATGCCCCAGGCAGGTTGACCCTCCGGCTCAGCAATGAGGAACTTCTGTCAAGGTAGTTCAGGGACACATCCCTCACCTGGGGAATTTCTTCCTCCATAATTCCATTTTTCCTGGTTCAAAATCCAGTCGCACTGTGAACATACCACACGCAGTTGAGAATATGTGTATGATTCTGATATTTTTGGAAACTGGGTCTGGCTCTGTGGCCCAGACTGGGGCCTGGGGACACAACCATCGTTCACCGTCAGCCTTGAAATTACGGGCTGTGGCCATCCTCCCACCTCAGCCTCTGATGTGGCTGGGACAATGGGCACCTCATCCTCAGACCCACTGTTAGATTACATGTGGAGAAGGGGGTATCCCTGTGTGACCCAAGATGGCCTTGGTCTCCAGAGCTCCTGCCATTCTCCTGCCTCAGCCTCCATGATTGCTAGGATTCCAGGTGTGGGCCTTCTGGTTCGTTTTTGATGAAGGATTGAGGCCGGGCTCGGGGGCTCAACCTCATCATCCCAGCACTTTCAGAGTCAGAGGCCAGCGTCCGGGCCCAAGCCCCTGGGCCAAGACCCACCCAGGTAACATGGTGAGACCTCGTCTCTACCCTCCATCCAAATGAGCCAGATGTGGTGGCATGTACCTCTCATCATGCCTCCTCAGAAGGCCGGGGAAATCTTGCTGAAGCCCAGGAGTCTGAGGCTGTGTTGGCCGGGAGCAAGCCACCACCCTCCAGCCTGGGCAATGAGTGAGACCTCAACTCAAAGAAAAAGGAGAAAAGGAAAAAAAAAACAAGAGCATTCATTTGTGTATGGAGTTGGGATCATTATGAACCGACAGAGATCAATTGGGAAGGAGGACCCAGCCTTGAGCTTAGCTTTTCTGAAAGATGGTGCATCAGCAGACAGTCGGGCTGTGGCTTTGGAAGGCTGAGGCAGGGGATGACTGGAGCCCGGGAATTTGAGACCAGCCTAGGCCAAGAAGTGAGACCTCATTGCTTCCTGCAACACAAACACTGGAGTCACATGTGGTGGCACCCGTGGCCCCAGCTGCATGGGATGTGGTGGCCTCCAACCCGAGGCATTCTGTTGCATCACCCACACCAACAGAACGTGTGGGACCACTCTGGGCACCGTGAGCCATGGCCGTCAGCTCCGTGCCCTGGGTGACTGAAGCAGAAGGCACAGGGTTTGGAGACAAGCCATGACGATGTGGCCAGATCTCGTATCAGTGAGAGGTTTCCTAAATTGAGTCAGGTGTGGTAGCTCCCAGAGTCGGGGCTGCTCTAGGGCCAAGGAGGGAGGTCTTCCTGAGCCCCGCAGGTCCAGGCCCCAGGAGCTACGATTGTGTCACCATGCCCCAGCTCATCTGATGGAGATTCCAGCACCAAAATTGAGGCCTTCCATGTGTGTCACAAGGGGCGATCACAGCTCCACAGGGAATGGTCCACATGGGCAGCGGAGGATGGAGTGATAGGGAGAGGATGGGTACCTCCTCCCACCCGAAGGTACCTCCTCAGCCCTACCAAAACCTGGTCTGGCTGCCGTGTGGCCCAATCGCTTTGATCGCTCTGTGCACCACGGACGCCCTAACTCAGGGCCATCTGTTCCATTAGCTCACACGTTTCTCTGCTGTGGGGCACGAGTATGGTGGGTGGAGGCAGGCCTGTGGAGGCACGTGGCTGAAGGCACGGGGCCGACAGTTCTGGTGGCCACCTATGAA
>NW_006974416.1:0-14077 GCF_000164805.1 Carlito syrichta | reverse complement strand
TGCACATCAAGTCCTCCTGGGGTTAGCTTCTGGCTTAGGGGTGTGCATCCACCTGGGTGAATAAACCTCCACCCACTGCATTCCCGTGTTGACCCGAGTGCTCCTCTGAGGGGCCACCTCAGGGAAATGCAGTGCGTGGCTCTCAAACCTTCAGGTGGGTGGGGACGGCTGGGAAACTCACACCTGTCTCCTCGACACTCAGTGAGGTTAAGATGGCAAAATGACCAGAGCCCAGGATCTTGAGACCAGGCTGGACAGCATAGAAAGCCCCCACCTCGACCCCAAGCAAAACCCAGAAAAGCGTGAGTGAGAGCAGGCCTTGGCAGGAGAATTGTCCCTGGTCCAGAATTCAAGACCAGGCAGGAAGACCAGTATGTCGACCAATTGGAATGTCTGTGATCGCAGCAGTTTGGGAGGCCCAGGCTGAGAGGATGACATGAGTTGGAGGGTTTGAGAGCAGTCTGGGGAACTAGTGAGAAAAGGAAAGAAAGAAAGAAAGAAAGAAAGAAAGAAAGAAAGAAAGAAAGAAAGAAAGAAAGAAAGAAAGAAAGAAAGAAAGAAAGAACTGAGGAAGGAAGGAAGGAAGGAAGAAAGGAAGGAAGGAAGGAAAGAAGGAAAGAAAGAAAGAAGGAAAGAAAGAAAGAAAGAACTGAGGAAGAAAGGAAGGAAGGAAGGAAGAAAGGAAGGAAAGAAGGAAGGAAAGAAAGAAAGAAAGAAAGAAAGAAAGAAAGAAAGAAAGAAAGAAAGAAAATGAAATCCATTTTCCTCCAAAACTTCTGCCCTCAGTCCTCCCCCCCCACCTCCCACACATGAGGGTTCCCCAAGCTTGGCAATCTCCAGTCCAACTTCCCCCAAATGGCTGCCCGTGCTTTGATGTAGTAGTTCCCAAGGCTACCTGACTGGGTTCCTGTCGGCTCTCCTCTCTGAGGTGAGAAACATGCCCCAGGCAGGTTGACCCTCCAGCTCAGCAATGAGGAACTTCTGTCAAGGTAGTTCAGGGACACATCCCTCACCTGGGGAATTTCTTCCTCCATAATTCCATTTTTCCTGGTTCAAAATCCAGTCGCACTGTGAACATAGTACACGCAGTTGAGAATATGTGTATGATTCTGATGTTTTTGGAAACTGGGTCTGTCTCTGTGACCCAGACTGGGGCCTGGGGTCACAACCATCATTCACCGTCAGCCTTGAAATTACGGGCTCCGCCTCCTCAGCCACCAATGTGGCTGGGACAACGGGCACCTCATCCTCAGACCCCCTGTTAGATTACATGTGGAGAAGGGGGTATCCCTGTGTGGCCCAAGATGGCCTTGGTCTTCAGAGCTCCTGCCATTCTCCTGCCTCAGCCTCCATGATTGCTGGGATTCCAGGTGTGGGCCTTCTGGTTCGTTTTTGATGAAGGATTGAGGCCAGGCTCGGGGGCTCAACCTCATCATCCCAGCACTTTCAGAGTCAGAGGCCAGCATCCGGGCCCAAGCCCCTGGGCCAAGACCCACCCAGGTAACATGGTGAGACCTCGTCTCTACCCTCCATCCAAATGAGCCAGATGTGGTGGCATGTACCTCTCATCTTGCCTCCTCAGAAGGCCGGGGAAATCTTGCTGAAGCCCAGGAGTCTGAGGCTGTGTTGGCCGGGAGCAAGCCACCACCCTCCAGCCTGGGCAATGAGTGAGACCTCAACTCAAAGAAAAAGGAGAAAAGGAAAAAAAAAACAAGAGCATTCATTTGTGTATGGAGTTGGGATCATTATGAACCGACAGAGATCAATTGGGAAGGAGGACCCAGCCTTGAGCTTAGCTTTTCTGAAAGATGGTGCATCAGCAGACAGTCGGGCTGTGGCTTTGGAAGGCTGAGGCAGGGGATGACTGGAGCCCGGGAATTTGAGACCAGCCTAGGCCAAGAAGTGAGACCTCATTGCTTCCTGCAACACAAACACTGGAGTCACATGTGGTGGCACCCGTGGCCCCAGCTGCATGGGATGTGGTGGCCTCCAACCCGAGGCATTCCGTTGCATCACCCCCACCAACAGAACGTGCGGGACCACTCTGGGCACCGTGAGCCATGGCCGTCAGCTCCGTGCCCTGGGTGACTGAAGCAGAAGGCACAGGGTTTGGAGACAAGCCATGGCGATGTGGCCAGATCTCGTCTCAGTGAGAGGTTTCCTAAATTGAGTCAGGTGTGGTAGCTCCCAGAGTCGGGGCTGCTCTAGGGCCAAGGAGGGAGGTCTTCCTGAGCCCCGCAGGTCCAGGCCCCAGGAGCTACGATTGTGTCACCATGCCCCAGCTCATCTGATGGAGATTCCAGCACCAAAATAGAGGCCTTCCATGTGTGTCACAAGGGGCGACCACAGCTCCCCAGGGAATGGTCCACATGGGCAGCGGAGGATGGAGTGATAGGGAGAGGATGGGTACCTCCTCCCACCCGAAGGTACCTCCTCAGCCCTACCAAAACCTGGTCTGGCTGCCGTGTGGCCCAATCGCTTTGATCGCTCTGTGCACCACGGACGCCCTAACTCAGGGCCATCTGTTCCATTAGCTCACACGTTTCTCTGCTGTGGGGCACGAGTATGGTGGGTGGAGGCAGGCCTGTGGAGGCACGTGGCTGAAGGCACGGGGCCGACAGTTCTGGTGGCCACCTATGAAATCTCCCATGACCAACAGAACAGAAAGTGCCCTTTTCTCTCCCATCCCTGAGGGTGACTCCTCAGGGTGGATGGTAGAGCTGGTGGTGGTGCTGGTGGTGGTGATAATGATTATTTGGAGTCAGAATCCCTCTCTATTGCCCAGGTCAGAGCACAGGGGCACACTTATGGATACCACAGACCCCACATTCTGGGCTCAGGCAATCATCTTGCCTCGGCCCCCCTGAGTGACTGGAACCACAGACCTGCATCACCATGTATGCCTAATCTTTGGATTTATTTTTGATGGCTGAGACGACTTCTTGCAGTATCCCAGGTTGGTCCTGAACCAGTAGGCTCAGAGCATCCACTTGCCTCTGCCTCAGAAGGACCAGTTTGTGAGGATAAGCCCCTGAGCATGGCCTGTGGTTTTGGTGGTATTGGTTGCTATTATTATACTGAGTCAGAGACATGCTGTGTGGCCCAGGCCAGAACACAGGTGTGCGTTCTCGGCCACTGCAGTCTTCTGCATGTCTAGAACCCGGGAGCCATGTTCATGCCATTGTGCCCCAGCCAGGCCGAGGGAGACTCTGGCAAAAAAAGACGCCTCCCACATGCATCATGATGGGCCTCCATGTCTCCCCACAGAAAAGTTAGCATGGGCGGAGGATGATGGAGTGATTGGGAGAAGAAGGGGCTCAACCTCCGCCCAAAGGTGGCAAAACAGGCAACAGGAACCTGGTCTGGTCGCTGCATTGCCGGGCCACTTTGATCACTCTGTGCCTGATGGCTGCCCTAACTCCAGGCCATCTGTTCTGTGAGCTTACAAGCATCTTTGCCATGGGGCACAAGCGTGGACGGTGGAGGCAGAACTTCTGGGAGGCGTGGCTGAATGTGCTGGATGGATGTGCCCGGTGGCCACATTTGAAATTTCCCACGAACAACAGGCTGGAAAGTGGCTTTTCCTCTCACATCCCTATGGGTGACTGCTCCTGTTGGATGGCAGAGTTGGTGGTGGTGATGCTGATTATTGTTATCCTTTGGAGTCAGAACCCTGCTCTGTCACCCAGGCCAGAGCACAGGGGAATGCTCACGGCCACCTTGCACTCCACCTGCTGGGCTCAGGAGATCCTCCTGCCTCAGCCACCTGAGTGGCTGGAACCACAGGCCTACACCACCACGCTGGGCTAAGATTTGGGTTTATTTTTGATGACTGAGACGACATCTCACCCAGTGTCCCGGGCTGGTCTCATACCTGCAGCTTCAGGCCGTCCACTAGCCTTGGCCTCCAAAGGGCCATGAGGCCAGCCTGAGCCCCTGAGCCCAGCTTGTGGTTGTGGTGGTGGCGGTTAGTATTATTATTCTGAGTTGGAGTCCCACTCTATCACCCAGGCCAGAGCACATGGGTCCACTCTCAGCCATTGTAGCCTCCACCAGCTGAGCTCTGTAGATCCTCCCACCACATCCTCCCAAGTGGCCAGAACGATAGGCATGCACCACCACACTCAGCTCATTTTGTTGGTTTCTTGTAGAGACAATGTCTCACCAAAGTGCCTGGACTGGTCTCAACTCAGGGACTCAGGCCATCCTCACGTCTCGGCCTCCAAAATAGCCAGGGTCATAGGCGTGAATTCCCATGTCCGGGCTTCACAACCTTCTTGTGGCACCACCATGAGGCCTGCTCCATTCTGATGACTCAGGACTCCGGAGAGAGCAGCCAGAGTCCTTGGGCAGGCCCACCCCAGGGGGGTGCCTGGTGCAAGGGTGTCTCCACCAGAGTACCCACTCCTCTACCAGCCTCCATCTCCAGGGTGGACTCGCTTGCTCCTCCCAAGGGCCGCCTCAGGGAAAGGGAGAGTGTGACTATCAAACTGTCATGGGGCGGCCGGCTGTTGAGTCATGCCTGTCTCCTCAGCACTTGGGGAGGCCGAGACAGGAAGATGGCTGGAGCCTGGAGCTGAAACCAGGCTGGGCAACATAGCAAGCCCCCACCTGGACTCCAAGGCAAACCCAGAAAAACTAGGGTGAGAGCAAGCCTTGGCAGAAAGATCTCCTCTGTCCCAGTGTTTAAGAACAGGCAGGAAGACCAGGATGTCGACCAATTGAAGCCTGTTACTGTAGCAATTTGAGAGGCCCAGGCCTAGTGGAAGTCCTGAGTTGAGCAGTTTGAGAGCAACTAGGGCTACCTACTGAGCAAACAAAGGAGAGAGAAAGAGGAAAAGAAAGAACAAAAAAAGAAAAAGAAAGAAAGAAAGGAAGGAAGGAAGAAAGAAAGAAAGAAAGAAAGAAAGAAAGAAAGAAAGAAAGAGAGAGAGAAAGAAAATCTAAGTCGACAAATAAATTCATTCTCCTGCAAACCTTCTGCCCTCAGTCCTTTCCCCCCTGCCCCCTGGCACATGAGATTTCACCAAACTCGACACCTTCCAGCCCCAACCCCCCACAAATGGCTGCCCCCACTTTGGTGCAGGAGTTCCTGAGGCTCCCTGACCGGGTTAGTGCTGGCTTTCTTCCCCGGGGTGAGAAATGTGCCTCAGGAAGGCCGGCCCTCTGTTTGGCAATGAGGACCTTATGCCAAGAAAGACTGGGGACACATTGCTCACCCGGGGACATTTCTTCCCCTGTCCCATCCCATTTTTTCGGGCTCTAAAGCCAGTCGCCCTTTGAACACACCATGCACAGTTGATAATCTGTGTATGATTCTCATGTTTTGGGGGACAGGGTCTGGCTCTGTGGCCCAGGCTGGGTCTGGGGACATGACCGTCATTTGCCGTCAGCCTCAAAATCACAGCCTTCCAGCTATCCTCCCACCTCAGCCTCTGGAGTGGCCAGGACAATGGGCATCATGAGGCCAGACACCCTGTTTGGATGCGTGCAGAGACGGGGTCTCCCTGCATGGCCCAGACTGGGCTTGAGTTCCTGGTCTACAGCCATCATTCTGATTCAGACTCCCATATCGCTGGGACTCCAGGCTTGGGCTGCTGCGCCCGACATTCTAGATTTTTTTCAACAAAGTATTGATGCCAGGTTAGAAGGCTCAACCTCATCATCCCAGAGCTTTGGGAGGCCGAGACCAGTGGCTGGACAGAGCCATCGAGTATGAGCTGCACCCAGGCAACTCAGGGAGACCTCATCTCTACCCTCCATCCCAAATTAGCGAGGAGTGGAGACACGCACCTGTCATTCTGGCTCCTTGGAAGTCTGGTGGGGGAAGCCTTGCTGGATCCCAGTGGGCCGAGGCTGCAGTGGCCAGGAGCGAGCTACTGCCCTCCATTCTTGGTTACAGAGTGAGAGTCCAACTCAAAAAAAGGAGAGAAAAGAAGAGCATCCATTTGTGTATGGAGTTGGGATCATCGCAGACAGACAGAGATCATTGGGGAAGGAGGCCACAATTTTGGGCGTAGAGTTCCCGAAAGACAGTGGATTGGCAGATATTCAGTCTGTGGCTTTGGGAGGCCGAGATGGGGGACCACTGGATCCTGGGAGTTCGAAACCAAACTGGGCCATGTAGTGAGACCTTGTTGCTCCCTGGAGCGCAAACCACCTGAGTAGCTCGTGGTGGCACATGCGATCACAGCTACATGGGATGTGGTGACCTCCATCCTGGAGTGTGCCTTCGCATCGCCACTGCCAACAGCTCATGTGAGCCCAGGCCAGGCACCGTGGATCACCATGGCAAAACCGGGCACCAGAACCTGGGGTGGCTGCACCATTGCCAGACCCCCTTGAATGCTCTGTGCCCAACAGCCACCCTAACTCAGGGCCATCTGTTCCATGAACTCACACGCATCTTTGTCATGGGGAACCACTGTGGAAGGTGGAGACAGGTCTTCTGGGATGCATGGTAGAAGGCACAGGATGGACGTCCCCAGTGACCAACGTTGAAATTTCCCATGAATGACAGCCAGGAAAGAGTCTTTTATTCGTCCATCCTTGAAAGTCATTCCTCACAATGGGTGGCAGGTGTGGAGGTGGTCGATTATTATTATTAGGAGTCAGAATCCCACTCTGTCCCCAGGCCAGAGTGCAGTGGCATGCTCAAGGCCACCACCGACTCCACCTGCCGTGCTGAGCTGATCCTCCCGCCTGGACCCCCAAGTGGCTAGAAACACATGTCTGCACCACCAAGCATGGCTAATCTTTGGATTTATTTTTTATGGCCGAGATGAGGTCTCACCCAGTGTCCAGGGCTGGTCTCAAACACGTAGGCTCAGGTTGTACACTTGCCTCAGCCTCTGAAGGGCCAGGATGCCAAGTGAGCCTCTGAGCTGGGCTCAGAGTTGTGGTGTTGGTGGGTGGTACTATTATTCTGAGTCTGAGTCCCACTCTCTTACCCATGCTGAATAGCAGGGATCCAATTTTGGCCACCGCGGCCACCACAGGCTGGGCTCTGGTGATCCTCCCGCCGCTGCCTCCAGAGTGGCTGGAACGACTGGTTTGCACTACCATGCTCGGCTCATTTTGTTGGTTTCTTGTAGAGATGAGGTCTCACTAAGGTGCCTGGGCTGCTCTCAAACCCAGAGGCTAATACCATCCTCTCACCTCAGCCTCCCAAAGCGCCAGGGTGACTGGTGTGATCCACCCACCCAACCTTCACACCACTCTCAGGTCCTGACCATGAGGCCTGCTCCCTTCAGATGACCTGGGACCCCAGAGAGGGCAGCCAGAGTCACCCTGGAGTTCACCCCAGGGGAGTGCCTGGCTCAGGGGAATGTCTCCACCAGGGCACCCACCTCTCCAGTTGCCTCGATCCCCAGGGTGATTCTGCTTGCTCCTCCCAGTTGTCACCTCCTTGAAAAGGAGGGTGTGACTCTCAAACTACCATGGGGGGGCAGCATGGCGACTCAAGCCTGTCTCCTCAGGACTCAGAGAAGCCAAGATGGGAATATGGTCGGAGCCTGGGAGCTGAGACCAGGCTGGACACCACAGCAAGCCCCCACCTCGATGCCAATTCAAACCCAGAAAACCTCGGCTGAAGGCAGGCCTCAGCGAGAGGTTCGCCTCAGGCCCACATTTCAAGACTAGGCAGGAAGGCCAGAATGTCTACCAAGTGGAAAGCCTGTGATTGGTATGCTGAGGTCAAGAGGAAGGCCCGAGTTGGGTGGTTGGAGAGCAGCCTGGGCAACTTAGTGAGGAAAGGAAGAAGAAAGAAAGAAAGAAAGAAAGAAAGAAAGAAAGAAAGAAAGAAAGAAAGAAAGAAAGAAAGAAAGAAAGAAAGAAAGAAAATCTAAGTCAACAAAGTAATACATTCACCTGCAAACCTTCTGCCCTCCACCCTTCACCCCTGTCCCCACAGATGGGGCTACCCAAAAATTGACACCTTCCAGTCCCAACCCCCAAAAATGACTGTACCCACTTTAGTGCAGGAGTTCCCGAGCCTCCCTGGTGGAGTTCCTGCTGGTTTTCCTCTCCAGGGTGAGAAATGTGCCCCAGGCAGGCTGGCCCTCTGACTTGGCAATGGGGACCTTATGTCAAGAAAGATTGGTGACACATCCCTCACCCGGTGACATTTCTTTTCCCCCAGTGCCATTTTTCTGGCTCTAAAGTCAGTCTTCCTTTGAACACACCATGAGCAGTTGAGAATCTGTGTATGATTCTAATGCCATTGGAGACAGGGTCTGGCTCTGTGGTCCAGGCTGGGGACTGGAGACACGACCGTCGTTCACCACCAGCCTTGAAATCACAGGCTCTAGTGATCCTCCTGCCTCAGCCTCTGGAGTGCCCGGGACGACAGGCACCATGACCCCAGACCTGTTTGGATGGTTGTGGATACAGAGTCTCCTGCATGGCCCAGACAGGTCTTGAGTTCCTGATCTACAGCTATTAGCCCAACATGGCTTCCCAAAGCATGGAGATTCCAGACTTTGGCTGTCACGCCTGGCCTTCTGATTCATTATCGATGAAGGACCAAGACCAGGTTCGAGGGTTCAACCTCATCATCCCAGCACATCGGGAGGCCAACGCCAGCTGCCTACTCATGGCCGCGAGTCTGAGATGCACCCAGGCAACTTGGCAAGACCTTGTCTCTATCCTTATTCCCAAATTAACAGGGTGTAGTGGCATGCGCCTGTGGTTCAGGCTCCTCAGAAGGTCTGTGGAGGAAGGTTTGCCACAGCTCAGTGGGCCAAGGATGTAGTGGCTGGGAGCGAGCCACTGCCCTCCAGTCTGGGCGATGGAGTGAGACACTGACTCAAAAAAAAGGAAAGAACAGAAGTGCATCCATTTTTATATGGAGTCGGGATCCTCGTGAACAGACAGAGAATGGGGAAGGAGGCCACAACCTTGGACATAGAGTCCCTGAAAGACAGTGAATCAGTAGACATTCGGGCTGTGGCTTTTGGAGGTCAAGGCAGGGGACCACTGGAGTCCAGGAGTTCGAGACCAGCCTTGGCCATGTAGTGAAACCTCGTTTCTCCCTGGAATGCAAACACTCTATTTGCGCGTGGTGGCACACGCAGTCCCAGCTACATGGGATACAGTGGCCTCCATCTCAGGGAATGTCTTTGCGTCTCCCCTGCCAACAGCACATGCAAGTCCTGGCCATGCATCATGACACACGGCCATTAGCCCCATGCCCTGGGAGGATGAGGCAGGAGGCTGCCTGAGTCCCAGGTTGGGAGACCAGCCCGGGTGATGTGGCCAGACCTTGTCTAGGCTAGAGGTCTCCAAAATCGAGTTAGATGTGGTGGCCCTTGGAGTCCTTGCTGCTCGGTGGCCGAGGCAGGGGGACCACCTCAACCCCACAGGTTGAGGCTACGTGAGCCACAATTGTGCCTCCACACCCCAGCCCGGAGATAGAGGCCTCAGCACCCAAAAAGTAGCCTTCCATGTGCATCACAATAGATGCCCATGGCTCCCAAAAGAAAGGTCCACACGGGAATAACCTGGGCCTCATAGCAAGACATCATCGATACCCAGAACACCAACACTGGAGTCATATGTGGTGGAGCCTGCAGTCCTGACTACATGGGATGTGGTGGTCCCCATTCTGGGGCATTCCTCTTCGTCACCACCATCTACAGAACGTGCGTGTCCTGGCTGGGCACCGTGGCTCACAGCTTTCAGCACCACACCCTGGGAGGCTGAGGCAGGAGGCTGTCTGAGCCCAGGGGCCAGAGACCAACTCAGGCGACATGACCATACCTTGTCTCGGTGATAGGTCCCCAAAATCGAGTCAGGTGTGGTGATACCTGGAGTCCCAGCTGCTTGGGGGCCGAAGTGGGAGGACCACCTGAGCCCCGCAGGTGGAGTTTCTGGGAGCCATGAATGTGCCACCGTGCCCCAGACTGGCTGATAGAGACTCTGGCAACAAAAAAGATGCCTCCCACGTGCATCACAATGGGCGTTTATGGCTCCCCAGGGAAAGCTCCGTGTGTGGGCGAGGGACAATGGAGTGATCTGGAGAGGAAGGGGCCCTCCCCCACCTGAAAGTTGATTGGAACCTCGTCTGCCCATGGTGTTGCTGGAGTGCCTTGTTTGCTCTGTGCCCGATAGGCACCCTAGCTTGGGTGCGTCTGTTCCATGCTGTCACCCAGGTCTTTGCCAAGTGGCAAGATTGTGGAGGGTGGAGGCAGGTCATTTGGGGAGCGTGGCCAAAGGCATGGGGTGGATGTGCCTGGTGGCCACCTTTCAAACCTCCCATGAATGACAGGTTGGAAAGTGTCTTTTCCTCTCCAATCACTGAGGGTGACTCCTCATGCTGGGTGGCAGGGGTTGTGGTGGTGGAGGTGGTGGTGATTATTATTATTTGGAGTTGGAATCCTGCTCTGTCCTCCCATCTGGAATGCAGGAACATGCTCACGGCCACCACGGACTCCACCTACCAGGCTCTGGAGGTCCTCCAGCCTCGGCCCTCCTGAGTGGCTAGAACCACAGACCTGCCCCACCACCCCAGGCTAATCTTTGGATTTATTTTTGATGGCTGAGAGTAGGTTTCACCCAGTGTCCTGGGCTGGTGTCGAACCTGCAGGCTTAGGCCATCCACTCATCTTGGCCTCCCAAAGGCCGGGATGTCAGGCTGAACCCCTGAACCCGACCTCTGGTTGTTGTGGTGATGGTGGTTGGTATTGTTATTCTGAGTCTGAGTCCCACTGTGTCACCCAGGCCGGAGGGCAGGGGTCTGCTCTTGGCCACCACAGCCTCCACTGGTTGGGCTCTGGTGATCCTCTTGCCATGGCCTCCTGAGTGGTCGGGACAACAGGCATGCGTCATCATGTTTGACTCATTTTTTTGACTACTTGTAGAGACGCAGTCTCACCAAGGTGCCTGGGAAGGTCTTGATCTTGGGGGCCAGGTCATCCTCTCACCTCCACTTCCCAGAGCACTAGGATGATAGGCGTGAGCCCCCACACCTGGCCTCCACAACACTCTTGGGGCCCCACTATGAGGCCCCCTCCCTTTGGATGATCCGAGACCCTGTAGTTGGTGACCTGATTCTCCTGCTGAACTCTCTCCAAGGGGAGCACTTGACACAGGGATGTGTCTCTGCCGGGGTGCCCACTGCTCCACCCACCTAGTCTCCCTGGGAGGACCCGACTGCATAGGAGAAAGGGAGGGCGTGACTCTCAACCTTGTGGGGGGAGTGGATGGCTGGGCCACTCACACTTGTCTAATCAGGATTCAGGGAGGCTGAGGCAGGAAGATGGCCAGAGCCTGGGAACTCGAGACAAGACTGGACTCCATAGCAAGCCCCCCATCAACCCCAAGCAAAACAGAGAAAACCTTCGGTGAGGGCAGGCCTCTGCAGGAGGATCACCTGTGGCCCAGAGTTCAAAACCAGGCAGCAAGACCAGAATGTTGACCAAATGGAAAGCCTGTGATCAAAGAAGATTTGGAGGCCCAGACCGAGAGGATGGCCCATATTGGGCTGTTTGAGATCAGACTGGGCAACCTAGTGAGGAAAGAGAAGAAAGAAAGAGTTAAAGAAAGAAATAAAGATGGAACGAAAAAAAGAAATCCATTCTCCTGCAAACCTTCTGACGTCAATCCTTCACCCCCTGCTCCCCACACATGTGAGGGTCCCTCCAAGCTTGGCACCACCGAATGACTGCCTCCACTTTGGTGTGGTAGTTCTTGAAACTTCGTGGCTGGGTTCTTGCCGGCGCTCTTCTCTGAGGTGAGAAATGTTTCCCAGGCAGGCCAACCATCCTACTCAGCAAAGAGGAAACTCTGGCACAAAAGGCCAGGGACCCATCCCTCACCCCGGGGCATTTCTTACCCCCAATCCCATTTTTCTTACCTCTAAAGCCAGACGACCTGTGAACACTGTTGGTAGCTAGCCATGGAGGTGTGCCTGAGCGTTAGGGATCCAGGCAGGCTGCAGACCCTGAGACCACCAGGTTGGGTTCAGGAGCTGAAGGTCCATTCCCTCCTCCTTTCTTTGTTGTTTGGCATGACCCACTAGCAGGGACTTGGATGATCTAAGCATGAAGTTCTGAGAGTATGACAGGCATGGCTGACTCTAGGAATCCATTGTTCCCGTTTCTCACAGACTGTGGTTTCGGCTTTAAATTTAACACAGTTCAAACTCAGGTCACATTTTGGAGCCTTATATATGATACAAGCTTCGTTATAAGGTTTAAAAGTATACTTGTAGAATTAGTATATACATGTAGAGAGCTGTTTCCAGCTTTAGATGGTAGAGATGATTATCTAGAGTTACCAGAAATGGCCAAGCACGAACTTTGGACTAGGCCACATTCCTACGGGCCCAGCATCCACTTTAGGCTGGGCTGCATTCTTTTTATCCAGTTCTTTGGTGACAATTAGTGTAGGTTTTTTCTACTTATAATAGAAACTGAATTTATTTTTATTCATAGAAAGTATTGTAAAATAGGCCATGCTACGTCAGGGAATTATGTTAGTTCAAGCATGAGCAAACATGATACTTTAAGGTTTATAAGAATACAGCTAACTTTAGAAACTTCATTGTTCCCTAATGAAATTACTAATTGCGGTTTTGGCTTTAGTACAATTACAGTTTGTATTTGGGTTTTATTTTAGAAGATTTATTGCTGATGATCAGCTTTATATATCAGAATTAGGAATTAGAAACTTTTATAGAAATTAAGATAGATACATAGGACTTTAGAATAGCCATTTTGTTAAGAGATTATAATCAATTGTTCCTGGAAATGGCCCAGCGAGATCTTTGGACTGGGCCACATTCTTTAGAAACTGGTTTGAGCTATAATTAAGAGTTTTCTATAGTACAGGTAAAATTAGCACAGAATAGAAAGGTATTAGGATTTAAGTCAGTCATTAGGTGTTAGGAATGCATAAGTTTTAGAAGTTATTGATTATTAGAAAATTAGGATGTTAAAATTGGTGTATTGTTTGTGAGGAACATTAACCAAGCATAAGGAACAGTGAAATAATATTGGGATTGCCTTTCCTCATGCTGGAGGAAACACCTGGTGGATGGGGGTACGCCCCAAATCCACCTGGCTTTGTGTTCATGTGAAAATCTTGTGATCTTGCCTGTGAAACTTTAGGATAAAAGGCTTACAGTTTGCCCCATTAAATCAGCTTCTGCACTCGACAGAGTCCAGTGTCTTTCTTTCTCCCGCCTTCTTTTTCTTTCTCTTTGTTTCTCCAGAATAATTGCCAATGCTTCCACACCTCCCAGGGACCCTCTGACTCTCTCTACAGGGACTGGACCCCACAGAACACACCATACGCAGTTGAGAAGCTGTATACGATTCTGATGTTTTCGGAGACAGTGTCTGGCTCTGTGGCCAATGCTGGGGCCCAACGACACGACCATCGTTCTCCACCAGCTTCAAAATTGTGGGCTTTGTCTATCCTCCTGCCTCAGCCTCTGGAGTGACTGGGATGATGGGCACCTTGAACCCAGGTCCCTGTTTGTATGGGTGCGAAGACAGTGTCTCCATGCATGGCCCAGGCTGGCCTTGAGCTCCTGGGCTCCAGCCATCCTTGCCTTGGCCTCCCAGAGCACTGGAATTCCAGGCGTGGGATGCCACAGCAGGCCTTCTGTTTCGTTTTCTAGGAAGGATTGAGGCCAGGCCCGGGAGCTCAGCCTCATCATCCCAGCACTTTGGAAGACTGAGGCCTGCAGCTGGCCCAAGCCCTCAGGTTGAGACCTGCCTGGGCACCTCGGGGAGACCTCGCCTCTATCCTCCATCTCAAATGAGCCAGGCGGGGCAGCACATGCCTATCATTCCATCTCCTTGGAAGGCTAGGGAAAGGCTTGCCAGAGTCCTGTGGGCCGAGCCTGCAGTGGCCGGGACTCAGCCACAACACTCAGCCTGGGTGATGGAGTGAGACTCTTACTCAAAGAAAAAAGGAAAAAAGGAAAAAAAAGAAGAGCATCCATTTGTGTATGGAGTTGGGATCATCCTGAACAGACAGATCATTTGGTAAGAAGACTCCAATCTTGGACCCAGAGTTCCCAAAAGATGATTAATTGGCAAACAATCAGGCTGTGGCTTTGGGAGGACCA
>NW_006974415.1:0-768 GCF_000164805.1 Carlito syrichta | reverse complement strand
GTAAATCATTTAAAGGGTTAATAAAACTGAAAATAATGTGCATTTAAAATATAAAATGTACTATTTTTTAAATTAGCAATTTTATTTCTAGGCAGTTATTCTAGTGTTATCCAGAGAGATGCTCAAAGATGAAAATTCAAAGGCAAGTCTTTTGTTTGGGAGGGCCACCAGGAGACACACATAAGGAGGTGACAAGAAATAGGAAGGAGAAGATGGCTACTAAAGGATGCGTTAGCCACAGTAGGCTCCTGGACTTGGATATCATGGGGAATCTCTTGGAAACAGTGCAAATATGTGCCTCACAATCATTCCACCTGAGGGGGCAAGGAGCTGGTGTATTTTTACCCCAACTCTTGAAAGTCATTTGTTGAGAGATAATAGTGAAGGTGTTAATTCCCTGGACTTTCAACCTGCTATAAACTTGGGCTGATTGGCTTCTACAATTTTGGAGAAAACACTCAGTCACAGAGACACTCATAGTGATACACTTAGTGATGTTTGGGAGATCGGGGTGCGAGGATTGCCTGAGCCCATGGGTTTGAGACCAACCTGGGCAAATTGGTGAGACCTCATCTCTACAATCAAGAAAAAATTGCTGAGTGTGGTGGCACATGCCTGTAATTCCAGCTACTTGGAAGATTGAAGTAGAAGGATCACTGGGGCCTAACAAGTCAAGGCTGGGGGGCTGTGAGCATGTCACTGCAATACAGCTTGGGTGACTGAGTGAGATGTGGACTAAAAAAAAAAAAAGAAAGAATATAAGTTAAA
>NW_006974414.1:4453-5370 GCF_000164805.1 Carlito syrichta | reverse complement strand
TAGAAGCTAGTTAAGTCAGCTGACTATTCAGCTGTCTAATAGGAAGATAGCAGGTTAAGTGTTCTGGCTAGCCAGCTGGCTGCTTAGGTAAGTCAGCTAATTAAATCAACTTGCAAGGCTGCTGGTTAGGGAGGTGGCTAGACAATTAATTAACTGGCTAGCCAGCTGGCCAGTAGATTATTTAGCTAGTTTAGTCAGCAGGCTAACCAGTTGAGTAGCTAGTTAAGTCAGCTTATTAAGTCAATTGTCATGCCAGAACGCTAACTAGTTAAAAAGCTAGTTAGGTCAGATGGGAGTCAGCTGGCTTGCAAGTTATTCAAGCTAGTTAAATCAGCTGGCTAGCTAGGAATCTAGCTAGTTAAGTCAACTAGATATTTCACCTACCTAGCAAGTTAAGTCAGCTAGTTAAGTCAGTTAGCTATATGATAGCTAGCTGGGTAGCTATGTCGTTAAAACAGCTAGTTAAATCAGCTGACTATTTAGGAATCTAGCTAGTTAAGTCAGATAGCTAAGTCAGGTGGCTAGCTAGCTAATTCAGTTAGTTAATAAAACTGACTAGCCAGCTGGCTAGCTAGTTAAGTCAACTAGTTAAGTCAGCTTGCTAGCATGCAGCATAGCAAGGTACTTAGGTAGTTAAGTTAGCTGGCAATACAGCAGGATATGTAGGTAGGTAGCTAGTTAAGTAAGCTGGCTAACCACCTAGCATCTAGTTATGGCAGCTAGTTTAGTCAACTGGTTATCCAGGTGTCTATCTAGGTAGCTAGCTACTTAAGTGTGGTGGCTATCAAGCTGGATATTTCCTTAAGTCACCTAGTTAAGACAGCTGGCCAGCCTGCTGGCTTGCTAGGTAGCTAGGCAAGCCAGCATACTAGTTAGGTAGCTAGTTAGTTATTATCAACTGTCTAACCAGCTGACTA
>NW_006974414.1:0-3688 GCF_000164805.1 Carlito syrichta | reverse complement strand
CAGTTAAGTCAGCTAGCAAGTCAACTAAATATTTAGCTAGCTTGTTAAGTCAACTAGCTACTCAGGTTCCTAGTCAGCTTGCTAGTTAATTCTGCTAGCTAGTCAGCTAGCTAGACAGCTTGATAGTTAAGTCAGCTAGCCAGCTAACTAGTCAGTTACCTAGCTAGTTAAGTCAGCTAACTAGACAGCTAGATGGCTTGTTTGCTAGCTATTTATGTCAGCTAGATAGCCAACTAGGTAGTCAGCTAGCTAGTTAAGTCAGCTAGCAAATAGTTACTTAGTTAACTAATTGACTAGCAACTCAGTGAGCTTGTCAGCTATCTCTTGGGCTCCCTCATTTTCCATCAGGTTAACTAACTAGTAGACTTGCTTGAATGCAAACCAGTCAGGAAACTAGTCGGCATGCTCACCAGCCAACTTTTCAGGTAAGTCAGTAGGTAAGGCCAGTGGGGATACTTAAGTAGCTATCTATTTAAGTCAGCTGGCTAGCCACCTGACTAGATAGAGTTGTCAGTTGTCATCTGGCTAGCCAGCTGGCTAACCAGTTATGTCAGCCAGTTGAGTCACCTGGTTAGCCATCCGGCTAATGGTTAAGTCAGCTAGTTAATTCCATTGGCTAGCCAACTGGTTAGCTAGGTAGCTCGCTAGTAAAGTCAGCTGGCTAGCCAAAAGACTAGCTGGTTAATTCAGCTAGTTTAGTCAGCTTGATAGCAACCTGACTAGGTAGCTAGCTAGCAAATTAAGTCAGTTGGCTAGCCGACTGTCTAGCTCGTTAAGTCAGCGAGTCAAGTGAGCTAGCTAGCTGGCTGGCTAGCTAAGTAGGCAGCTGGTAAAGCCAGTTGGCTGGCCGGATGTCTATCTAGTTAAATCATCTAGTTAATTCAGCTGGTTCGATGGCTAGCTTGCTAGGTGGCTGGCAAGTTAGGTTGCCTTGTTAGCAGGCTGGTCAGGTAGGTGGCCAGCTAGCTAAACAGACTGGCTAGCTGGCTGGCCAGCAGAGTGTCTGGGTAGTTAAGCTGACTGGCTATCCCAATGTCCAGCTTAACAGCTTCCTATTTAAACCAGTTGGCTAGCCAGGTGGCAAGCCCGCTAGCTAGTTAGCCGCATGCCTAGCCAGCTAGCCAGCTAGGTAGCTAGCTAGTTAAGATAGGAGGTTAGCCATGTAGATAAACATGTAGCTAGCTAGTTAAGTCAGCTGGAAAGCCAGCTAGTCAGCCCACTAGCTACTCAGCTAGTTAAGTTAGCTAGAAAGCCAGCCAGCTAGTTAAGTGAGATAGAAAGTCAGCTAACTATTCAGGTACTTAGTTAAGTCAGCTAGCCAGTCAGGTTGCTATTCAGCCAGCTAGTTAATTCAGATAGCTACTCAGCTATGTAGTCAGCTAGATAGTTAAGTCAGCTAGCAATTCAGCTAGTTACTTAGCTAACTAGTCGGCTAGTAACTCAGCTAGCTGGTGAGCTAACTAGTGGGCTCCCTCTCTTTCCATCAGGTCAACTAACTAGCAGTCTCATTTGCCTGCCAACCGGTCAGCAACCTAGTCATCTCACATGCCAGCCAACAGGTCAATTAACTTGTCAACTCGCTTGCAGGACAACAGGTCTGCTAACTATTTGGGTCACTAGCCAGCTGACTAGTTATGTCAACTCACTGGTGGCTCATTAGCTGGCTGACTAGTTATGGCTGCACATGCTTCACTTCACTCGCCAGCAGAGAAGTTAATTAAGCTGAATAGTCGGCTCTCATTGGCCAACTATTTAAGTCAGCTAACTTGTCTGCTCACTCACCGGCCGACTATTAAACTCAGCTATCCTTTCAGCCTACTACCCAGCCAACTAGTTAAGTCAGTTAACCAATCGGCCAACTACTGGGCCAACTTGTCAGCCAACATGTTAGGTCAGCTAAATAGATGGCCGACTAGTTAGGTCAGGTAACGATTCGGCCAAGTAATCAGTCGACTAATTAGGTGAGTAAACTACCCAGCCAAATACCCAAATTATGGGGCCAACTCGTCAGCCAACTATTTAACCAAGCTAAATAGTTGGCCGATTAGACGGCCAACTTGTTAAGCCAGCTAACAAGTTGGCCGAGTAGTCAGCCAACGTATAAAACCAGCTAACTCTATGGCCAACTCGTCAGCCAACAAATTAATTCATCTAGCTAACTCGTTAACCAACTAGCTAAGGCAGCTCTTTAACTCGTTACCAACTAGTTAAAACAGTTATCTAACTCATTAACAATCTGTTAATCAGCTAGCTATCTCGTTAGCCAACTAGTTAAGTCAGATAGCTAAGTGAGCTAGCTAACTAGTTAGGTAGCTAAGTGAGCTAGCTAAGTCACCTAGTTCACTAGTTAACCACTTATTTAAGTCAGCTATTTAAGTCAGCTGCCTAAATACATAGCTATTTAATTAAGTCATCTCGTGATTCAGTTAGTTAAATAGTTAGCTAACTATTTAATTCAGGGAGTTAAGACAGCTAGTTAACTAGTTAAGTCAGCCAGTTAAGTCAGCTAGCTAAGTCAGCTTCTAATTTAGTCAGCTGATTAAGACAGCTAGCTAGATAGTTAGCTAAAGATTTAAGTCAGCAGGTTGAGTCAGGTAATTAGCTAGTTAACTAACGGGTTAAGTAAACTGGTTGATTCAGTTAGCTATCTAGTTAGCAAAGAGGATGTGTTAGCAGGTTGAGAAGGCTAGCTAGCTAGTTAGTTAATGCATTAAGTCAGCAGGATGGTCAGCTTTTTAGCTAGAGAGCTAATGAGTTAAGTCAACTGGATGAGTCAACTAGCCAGCTCATTAGCTAACGAGATAAGTCAGATGATTAAGTCACCTAGCTCGCATGTTAGATAACAATTAAGCTAACTAGTTATCTAGCTGGTTAAGTCAGCTAGCTAGCAAGGCAAGTTACTATTTAAGTCAGCCTGTCATCTAGGTAGCTAGTATCTAGTTAGCTAACTATTTAAGTCAGCTGAATAACTAGGTAACTAGGTAGTTAACTAATATTTAATTCAGTTGGCTAGCTAGGTAGTTGCTAGTTAAGTCAGCTACTTAAGTCAGCTGACTAGCAAGGTAGCGAGCTAGTTAAGTCAGCTGGCTAGCCAGCTGGCTAGCTTGTTAATTCAGCTAGTTAAGACAGCTGGCTAGCCAACTGGCTAGGTAGGTAGCTAGCTAGTTAAGTCAGCTAGATAGCTACCTGGCAAGTTAGTGATGTCAATGAGTTAAGCCAACTGGCTAGCCAACTGGCTAACTGGTTTAGGTAGGTGACCCACTAGTTAAGCCAGCTGGCAAGTCTGCTCACAAGCAGGGTGGCTGGCTAGTTAATCCAGCTGGCTAACTGACTGTCAAGCCAGCCTGATGTCTTTTTAAGCCAGCTGGCTAGCCTCCTGGTCAGCTCACTAGCTAGCTAGTTGACTACCTACCCAGCTATCCAGCCAGGTAGATAGCTAGTTAGCTACCTAGCCAGCTATCCAGCCAGGTAGCTAGCTATTTAAGCCAGCTGGCTAGCCATGTAGACAACCAGTTAACTAGCTCGTTAAGTCAGCTGGCTAGCCAGGTATCCAGCAAAGTAGCTAGTTAGCTAGTTAAGTCAGCTAGCAACTCAGGTAACTATTCAGCTAGCTAGTGAAGTCAGCAAGAAGAGAGTTAGATAGCTTGAATTCTAACTAGTTATGTCAACTAGATAGCCAGCTAGCTAG
>NW_006974413.1:0-5175 GCF_000164805.1 Carlito syrichta | reverse complement strand
CAAAGGCAATATACAGATTCAACACAATAGCCATTAAATTGCCAGCATCATTCTTCTCAGACCTGGAAATGACAATACAGAAATTCATAGGGAAACATAAATGACCACAATTAGCCAAGACAATTCTCAGAAAAAGAAACAAAATGAAGCCGGGTTCGGTGGCTCAGCCTGTAATCCCAGCGCTTTGGGAGGCTGAGATGAGTGGATTGCCTGAGCCCATGGGTTTGAGACCTGCCTGGGCAACTTGGTGAGACCTCATCTCTACAATAAATCAAAAGTTAACTGGGAGTGGTAGCACGCACCTGTAGTTCCAGCTACTTGGAAGGCTGAGGTGGAAGGATCGCCAGAGCCCATCAGGTTGAGGCTGCGGTGGCCGGGAGTGGCCACTGCACTCCAGTCTGGGCGACAGAGTGAGACTCAACTCAAAAAAAAAAAAAGAAAGAAAGAAACAAAGCAGAAGGTATCATACTTCCAGACTTTATACTTTATTATAAGGCTACAATAACCAAAAAAGCCTTGTATTGATACAAGAACTGGCATATAGACCAATGGAACAGGACAGAGATTCTGGAAGCAATACTTCAATTTCTCAACCAACTCATTTTAGACAAACCCTCCACCAAAAAACACTGTGGATAGGAGGACCTATTCAGTAAATGGTGCTGTGAAAACTGGTCGACCATGTGCAGAGGAATAAAACAGGATCCCTACCTATTATCATACAAAAAAAATCAACTTCAAATGGATCAAAGCCCTAAATGTAAAACCATAAACTTAAAAATCTTAGAAAATTCAGGCGACACCCTTAGGGAAATCAGAATAGGCAACCATTTCCTGATCAAAACCCCAAAAGCCCATGCCATAAGAGATAAGATAGATAAGTGGGACCTCATCAAACTGAAAAGTTGCACAAAGCAAAGAAGCCATCAAGAAAGTGAGGAGACCCCACAGAATGGAAAATAAATATTTGCCAATTGCATACCTGACAAAAGCCTAACATCCAGAATCTACAAGGAACTCAAATGTGCCAAAAGAGAAAAATAAAACAGCCCCATTAAAAAGTGGTTTAAAGACATGGATAGATATTTCTCAAAAAAAGGCATATATGCAGCCAGCAGTCACATGAGAAAATGCTCGGTCTCACTAATCATCAGTTAAATGCTAATCAAAACCACATTGAGATACCACGTAACTCCAGTGAGAATGGTCATCATTAATAAAACAAAAAACAACATATGCTGGCGAGGACATAGAGAAAAGGAAGTGTGTCTACACTGCTGTTGGTGGAAATGCAAACTAATTCATCCTCTATGGAAAACAGTGTGGTGATTCCTATAAGAACTTGAAATTGACATGCCATATGACCCAGCAATCTGCTTTCTGGAAATACAGAGAAATTTAAAACATACAAAAAAGATACCTGCACACGCATGTTTATTGCAGCACTGTTCACAATAGCAAAACCATGGAACCAACCTTGCTACCCATCAAAATTGTACTGAATAAAAAAAAGGTACAATTACACTATGTAATACTACATAGTCATAAAGAAGGACAAAAGTATGGACTTTGCAGTTACTTGGATGGATTTAGAGTCTATAATACTTAGTGGTCTATTACAGAAACAAAAAAACCGACTACCACATGTTCCCCTGCATAAGTGGACCCTGAGCATTTGCTATTATACTGTAAGAAAGGGATTGCAGTAGCCAGGAACTGCTGGGGGAAAGGCACATAAGATCAATAAGGGTCACGGATTTCAAACCAGGTGAAATGGGGCCAAAAGAAAGCCCAAACTTTAACTGTAGAGTGGCCACTTGTATACCTAATTCTGAATTGTACTCATAACTTTAAAATAAAAATTAAAAAAACTACTGTCTTTTACAGCTCTAACAAAATTGTACAGGAATAGAATTAAATAGAGAAATCAGAAATTGTATCTCTACATAAGGATACATAGAGCTAGAACTAGATCTAGAGAGACGGAGATGGAGATGATGGAGATGATGGAGATGGAGATGGAGATAGATAGAGAAAGGGAGAGAGAGATGAATACAGTATTTATCAGAACCTCATAAACAAATAATTAGTGTTTATCTACCTTGTTATGCCAGTTTGCTTAAATTGCCCTTTGGCTGTACATTAACCTATTACCTACATTCCACAAGTTGCATATGTGGTCTACTCTGGCAGACTAACAACAAAAAAATTTCAAATGTACAGGTTATCAGAAATAATATCATTTTTCTATATTGTTCACTTTTCAGAAACTGACAAAAAAATTTGTTCGAAGGTTTGATTTTTGGAGTGGTCAATGTGGTCTTTTTTTTTTTTTTGAGTTGGAGTCTCACTCTGTTGCCCAGACTGGAGTGCAGTTGCCGCTCCCGGCCACCGCAGCCTCAATCTGCTGGGCTCCGGCGATCCTTCCGCCTCAACCTTCCAAGTAGCCGGAAATACAGGCATGCACTACCATGCCCAACTGATTTTTTGATTTATTGTAGAGATGAGGTCTTGCTGCTCAGGCGGGTCTCGAACCCTCGGGCTCAGGCAATCCACTCACCTCAGCCTCCCTAAGGCGCGGGATTACAGGTTGAGCCACTGAGCCCGGCTTGTGGTAAGTCTTAAACATAAACTGGGTAAACTGAGATTAGCAAAGCTGTTATTTATGTTGAAACCAATCTCCGTTAATGTCCGTAGTATTACATTTGATTGCTTGCACAAATCTATAAAGAAGTAATAATACGTTTTGCTAAAGCTGATCATTCATCTAAATTGACATTTGTTCATTTTCAAGTGGGCCTTGTCATTCCAAAGGCACTTGGATGAAAGTTGACAGGAGAAAATTTTGTGACAAATATCTCTGAAAGGCACTTGGCAGAGATTGTAAGACTTCACTGATAGTCTTTCCAGATCCCAGATGTCATGTGGGCAAAGACATTTTGCAGAGGACCACACACAGCCTCACACATGTGAAGAGAATGCCTAAGCATACCCTTTGTACTGGCCATTTCCCTATACCCTTAATCCCTTCCATCTCTTACTTGTCTTTTCTCTTTCTTCTGGAATACAGTTTCTTTCCTAAAGTATCTGGTTCTCTAGAAAGCTCTGTCTTTTTGACAGTAAGTGTAAAAGGAGGCTTGATTCAGTTGATTATCCAAACAGCTAAGGGAACATTTAGCTCAGAGTCTGAGGACAGTGTTCGGCCCCAGGAGAAAGTCAGTTTAGAGGAGTCAGTGCAGCTGTTTTCTTATCATGTTCCGGTTCCCAACTGGAAGTGATTAAACTCTTCAAGTTGTCTTGGGATTGAAGAAAATAAACATGAATCAAAGTCATGTATTTCAAAAGCAGAAAACTAAAATAAAATTTCTTAGCAAGGATGAAAATGCAGTCTGGAAATGAAAATCAGAGAATAGCCAGAAGCAAAATGTGAAAGTTCATCATTCATTCTTCTGTTGTCAATAAAAGTCTTTCCAGACACATGGAAGAGAATTCACATGTAACCTATTAGCATTCCCCTATATGACTTCATCTGACATTCTCTTCCAGGCATGTGTTAATATTCCTCATTACAGGCACAAAAATGTAGACTTAGAGAGAGTAATCCTTTGCTCAAAATCATACAATTGCAAGATATTGGTTTCATGAAAACACAGCTTTCTGCATTACATGATAACAATATACCTCAGTTATGAAATGTTACTTGGTACAGTATGTTAACAATTTAAAACATGTTTGGTTCATGTAAATATCTAAGAAGAAAACCTCTTAGAACTATTATAACCCTTACACCTCAGTCCTAAATGGAAATTGTCCTAAATAAAAAATTGTCACAAAGGACTAACTTGTAAAATAATGGGCATAAGGTTTAGTTCTAAATGTGCCTGTTATTATCCATATGAATGGCAAAAATAAAAAATCAGATAATGTAATGTCCTTATGAAAAGTGCAGGAACAAAGGACTTCATGAACTTTTGGGAGGAGCATAAGTTCCAATAGTCTATTTATGGGGGAGTCTAGCAAGATTTAGAGAATTTAAGTATGCATAAGCCTAAAGTGACCATATAGCTTATCTTTAAAATTGAAATGCATTTTTAGAGGGAAAAGAAAGTATAATTAAAAAACAGCAATAGTTATTAACTGACTGTGTACATATCCCCAAAATTTATATGTTGAAGTCCTAATCCCTACTGTAATATATTTGAAAATGAGGTCTCTAAAGAAGTAATTGAGGTTAAATAAGGTCATACAGGTGGACTCCTGATTTAGTAGGATTAGTGTCCTCATAAGAAGAGACACAGAGCATTCACTCTCTTGATACACTTGCAAAACAAGTCATGTGAGCACACTGTGAGAAGGTGGCCTTAGGCAGACTAAGGAGAGAGTTTTCATCAAGTACACTGTTAGACCCCTGATCATGGACTTTCCAGCCTCTAAACTTGTGAGAAAATAAATTTCTGGTTTTTAGGTTGTATTTGTTATGGCAGTATGATCCCACTAAGTCAATAATGAAAGATAGACATGAACATGACCCTTCCACTCAAATCAGGATGTATTGTCCTTCACATATATATCACACTACCCATTAATCATGGCTGTGGCTATATTTCTGTTAAAGTTTTTCTCTACCCCCCTAATAGACATGTGATTGATTATTTTGAAGCTTCTTTGGAGTGAAATCTACCTATAGAAACATGAATCAGTCTCAAAAATAAAATAAGTAAAAGAAATAGGATTATAGTGCAACATTATATAATTTTAAAAACATGAAGTCATAAAATCATTAAGAATATATATCTACCGACCTATCATCTATCTATCCACACACAGAATTTTATGTTACAAGAAAAGTTGAAAACCAATAAAGTAATATACCCCAAGCAGTTCAATATCTGTGTGACTTGAGCAAAAAATGTTTCACTCAATTCTAAAGCACCTTAGTCTCACCTCCATATACAAAAAGTATTAGTTATACACAATGTTAAATGTTATCAGAGAAATAAAAAATTAACTAAAAGAGTAAGCATCTAGTAAACATTTTAAGTATATTGTTGAGGTATCTATAACCCCCTGCAATTTTGTACAGCATAAAAGAGATCAGTGTATTCATAATTGTTGTTTGATTATTTATTGTAATTTTGTAGTTTAAATGAGATCTATAAGCACAACAGTTTATTT
>NW_006974412.1:0-4356 GCF_000164805.1 Carlito syrichta | reverse complement strand
CTTTTTACAGACAATGGCACTGAAGACGGAAAATTTTTAAAGAAAGCTTGTCAGTCATAAAGAATTAGAAGAAATATTGAAAACAAAAGTTTGGTGTGCTGTTTCCTAGGCTACAGTGAACATTGTTTTTGCCACCCCATTTCTCTCTTTGATGAGTAGACCTGTCTTGTCTCAAAAGAAATGCTCAAATCCTAAGCCCCAGTTCCTATAAATGTATGTTGTGTTTTTTTGTTTATTTTAAATCCAGTCATTGCAGATGTAATGAAATTAAGATGAGGTCATACTGGGTTACTATAATGAACCCTAGTTCAATGACGGGTGCCTTAGAAAAAGAGGAAGATTTGGGTATAGAGACAGTCACAGAGGAGAGAACCATGAAGGTACAGGCAGACACAGAGAGATAGCCATGTGAACACAGACACAGAGACTACAGAGGTATATCTAATGCCAAGAAACATCAATGAGAAGCAAGAAACAGATTCTCCCTCAGAACCTCCACAAGAAACCTGTCCAAAGCCATGAGACTATGACTTCCAGAGCTCAGGGGATTAACTGCCACTCAGTGTGTCTAGAGTGCAAACCATTGAGTCAGGGAAAGTTATTCTAGATTCTCTTTTTTTCTTTTTTTTTTTGAGAAGACAGAAAAGTTCCCACAGTGGAAGGGGACCCAAAGTAGTTGCCCTATTCTAGATTCTTAAGGTTTCAGGTTGTTTCCCTGTTGCATTTTGGATTTGCTCAGGATCTGCCACTCCTCCCTTCTTTCCAGTTTCTTCCTTTTTTGGAATAGGAATGTCTCTTCTTTCCTGTCACAGCATTGTATTTTGGAAGCACATAACATGATTGCTTTTAGAGGTATACAGCTGGAGAGCCATTTGTCTCAGGATGAATCCTACTATGAGTCTGTCTCATATCTGATTTAGATGAGACCTTGGGCTTCATTGTAAAGTCAATGCAGGAATAAGTTGAGACATTTGGGGTGGGGAGAGTTCAGCCAACTCTGAGGATGCCACTGCCTCACTCTCCTCCTCCTGTGGCATGTGGGGGCTATACCCAGTGGTGGTGCTGCCCTAGGTGGGCAATGGGACCCAGGCTTCTGCTGAGTGCCCAGTGCAGTGCCACCTTATCCCTGGGCCACAGCATGGTGACTGGTGCAGCATCCATCCTAAGGACCCACCTGCAGCCATTGTGATGCCCACCATGCAGAGGACAGTGTCAGATATCCGCTTCCACACCAAGAAGATAGACTCTCACTATGTTGCCTAGGCTGAACTTGAACTTCTAAGCTCAAGTATCCTCCTACCTTGGCCTCCCAAAGTGTTCAGATTACAGAGTGCCTAGAAATACTCACAATATATTTTAGCAAGTCTTGGACTTCCAGCAAGATGGCGGCGGGATGGGTTGGACTATGAGAGTCTCAGCAGGAGTGAGTATCCATAAAGACTCTCGCTTTCCTCTGGCTGGCTGCTGCCGCCAGCCTGCTTCTTGACCAGCTGTGCTGGCCCACAGGCTGGAAGCCCACGGCCCCATGCATTGCTCTGCTGCAGCCGCCACTACTACCAGCAAGCCACTGTGGCCACTCACTGCTCTGAAGCCACCACATTGCCACTGCTGCTGCCACCACTGCTGCTGACCAGGGAGGCCCTCAGCTCCAGCTCCAAGAAGTTTGGGATTTCCTCACCAGCTGCACTGCCCCATCCTGCCCCTAGCTGCCCTGTGCCATGCTGACCTGCAGTGCCTGGCTGTCTCGCACTCTGCCTCCCCCAGCTCAGCCTTCAACCACAGTGGACCAGAAATTGGCTAGAGCCCCAAGTTCGATCACACCAGGCAGATACCTGCATTGCTCCACCCAGGTCCACCCAGCACTGCCCAGCCTCCAACTTGGGACCTAAGGTTATTGAATCAAACTGGGAAAGACAGAAGCCCCATGCTAGATCAGACACAGACAGGTCAGATCTGAGTGGCAAATTTGACAGGCAGCAAGCTGGCTGAGACCAAAGCTGATCCACCTTCCTTTCCACAGCAGACCTGGGGCATCTGACCCTAGCTGTGAGCAACCCTACCAGCCTGTGATGAGAGCTAGAAACAGAGTTGAAAGGACTTTGGACTCACAGGAATGAACTCAGAGTTAGCTTGGTTCTTTGATTTTATTTTTATTCTTTGTCTGTTTGCTTTGCTCATTTTTGTTTTGTTTCTTCTTCTCTCTCTTCTTTGTTTGTTGATACCATTTTCATACTTTCATTGTTTCTGTTATTTTACTGATTTTTCTCTTTTTCTTTTTGTGTTCCATTCACCTGAAATTTTGCCTCAAAAATCTATCTGCAGATCCTAGTATCCTGTTTGTATAGGGGAATAGTACATCAATAGAGAGGTTGGTTGGCTTGTGTGTTTGTATGATTGTCTGTTTTAGGTTTTTTTTCCTCTCTTTTTTGTCTCTGTGTCTCTTTTCATTTGTTAGTACATTTGTCTGTTTTCCCTCTGACTCTTATCTCTCTCCACCTTTCTTTCTCCCCCCTTCTTCCATGCTCCATTCTTTTCCTTTTTCTTACCTTATTTTGCTTTCAGAGAACAAATCTATACTCCCACTGCATAGGCATATTGCAGGGTAGTGAGAAGTGGGTTCCAGGATATTCATACACCTGTCCATGGATACTGGGATCTGCAGATAGATTTTGAATCACAGTTTCCCCCTCAATTAAATCTCCAAACTGCCAAAGGTACAGCCCCTAACCCACAGTCCAGTTTCAGAATTGAACAAAGCTAGGGGATCCACATAAAGGAGAATAGGAGATTGAGCAAACAGAAGTAAAAGCAACCCTGCAATTCCTATAAAACAGAATTGAAGAAGGGGAGAGAAAGGGGGGAAGTGGGGAGGAAATTCTACACAAATGGAGAAAAACCAAAAGGAGAATATGGGTCTCACACAGACCCCTAGAAGGTCAGACACTGAGAAAATAGACTTCTGAAAGCAAATAATGAAGACTCCCAGAACAACTGGTCACATACCACAAACTCAGACATCATGACATTAATAGAGAGAATAAAAAGAATTGAGGAGAGACAAGAAGAAAATAGGAAGGGATTGATAACAGTGATAGCAGTAAAGAATACTGTGATTGAAATAAATAGCAAATTAATAAGCATGGAAAGCAGAATCAGCCAAGCAGAAGAATTTCAGAGCTTGAGAAACAAAATATAGAACTACCCCAAACTGTCAAAAACGGAAAAGAAGCTTAAAAAGACAGAACAAGACCTTCAAGAGATGAGTGATTATTTCAAGAGGCCAAATCTAAGAGCAATTGGATTTCCTGAGGGAGACAGAGAACACCCTGGAACAAATGCTTCATTAAATTAATAAGAAAACTTCCCTCATCTCATCAGTGATGTGAAAATTCAAACACAAGAGATTCAGAGGACCCCTGCAAGACAACAAATGAGAAGACCAACTCCCAGGCACATAATACTAATTCACCTAAACAAAGTAAGTATAACAGAAAAAAAATCCTAAAGTCAGCAAGAGATAAAGGTCAGACTATATATTAGGGAAGAACAATTAGAACAGTAGCAGATTTATCTACAGAAACACTTCAGGGCAGGAGAACTTGGAACCCAACCTTCAAAGTTGCCAAAGATAATAAATTTCAACCAAGAATAACCTACCCAGCTAAGCTAAGCTTCATCAGTAAAGGAGAACTAAAATCTTTCCCAGACATTCAATCCCTAAGAACTTAGGCAGCCTCTAGACACCTCTACAAGAAACACTTAAGAAAGTATTAAACACAGAAGAAAGGGAAAAAAGAGAGACAATGTTCATCATAAGAGTGTAGGAAAAAGATTGAAAACACACACGAATCAACCCCAAAATCAAAAGAAAGACAATAAACAAACAGTAACAACAACAACTCTATAAGAACCTTATGAGAGGGATAAACTCTCACATTTCAATAATTAGCCCACATATGAATGGACTAAATGTGCCACTGAAAAGACATAGAACGGCAAAATGGATATCATGAGGCAACAATATATGGTCTCCAAGAGACTTATCTCACCAGAAAGGATACTTACAGACTGAAAGTAAGGGGATGGGAGGCAAAATTTCAGGTGAATGGAACACAAAAGAAAGCAGGAGTTGTGATCTTAATATCAGACAAAATACCATTTAAGCTATCAAAAATTTAAAAATATACAGAAGGTCACTATATAATGATAAAAGGTTCAATCCATCAACAAGAAATATCCATCCTTAACATATATGTACCAAACATAGGAGCACCAACTTTCATAAAGCAGTTTCTAGGCAAATTTAAAAAAAGATATAGACTCTAACGATCATAGCTGGGGACTTTAATACCCCAC
>NW_006974411.1:0-775 GCF_000164805.1 Carlito syrichta | reverse complement strand
GGTGTGCCATTGCACTTCAGTCGGGTCGATGGAGTGAGATTCCAACTCAAAAAAAAAAAGGAAATCAATGCAGAGTAATTTTTTCCCAATATCTTGCTGACAAAGGAGAAGACTTGATATAGTAGTTTTCTTCCCTTTCTTCCAGAAAGGATAGACTAACTCTACAAAATGTTGTCCAACTTGACAGAAGTCAATGAAGTCTACAACCAGAAATTCACATTTCACCCAACAAAGGGAAAAGGCAAATAAAATCTAATCAATACTGCAAGTGCTTTGCAAGCTCTGTCTGGAAATAAAAATAAAAATAGAATTGCATTACTGATTTAAAATTTTGTTAGCATGTCTGAATTCAGGTTTGTTCATGGTTTTTATCATATATTTCAGTTGCCTCTACAGTAAATAGCTGAAAATTCTACCAGGCTGTAAACCTACGTAAAAGAGTAAGTAGTTTGCTTTTATTGAATATTCTTCTTATACAGGTCTATTTTTTGAAAGGTATTTTGCTAAAATTAGTGGGAGATGCAGTAGTTTGTTATGGGTGAGTACTTTGCTAAAAATAGTGGGAGATGCAGTAACTTGCAATGTGCAAGTTACAGTCTAGTGTGGGAGAGAAAATGTGGATTATATAAAGATTATTTGTGCCATTAGAATTAAACAGGTTTGTACATTATAGCAATTGCTAATAGACATTGCATTGCCTTAATTTAGATCACAAAGGATTCTTCACAGATTTTTACTTCCTTGGCTAAAGTCATGCTGTAAAATAGCAGACCAC
>NW_006974410.1:0-798 GCF_000164805.1 Carlito syrichta | reverse complement strand
TCCATTTTAATACAGGCTGTGGTGCTTTGGTAGGATTATCACAGTGAGGGCTGCTGGGAAGGATGACCACAGCACTTCTCTCCCCACCTGGCCACAGCCCGGTATGTAACACCCTGAGGTTTCAGGGACAAACTGAATCCAAACCTGCCACTTGCCCTGGGTGTGGTCTTAGCCACGCAACTTTGCATGTCCGAGTTTTAGTTTCTTCATCTATGAAATAGGATGATAGTAACTATTTCCGGATTGTTACAAGAAATACATGAAGTGACATATTTAAAGTATCCACCAGAGTTCTGGGAGCTTAATAAGCATTCAGCCAATGGTGGCTCCTTCTGCCAGCCCCATCTAGGTGCTTCGAGGAAGACCAGGGTAATCTGGGTCCCGGGTACCTGGTCCATGTGTGTAGAGTATGTAGTTGCTGGGCCCTGCACAACCCCAGGGGTCACTCAAGTCCCCACTTACTGCCCAGTAAGAACTGGATCACTGTTGTAAGGAAAAGGCAGCTGCTTGTTTTGACTCAGGGAACACTCATCATAGTGATAGAAAAATAAAAGCTATGTGATTCAAAAGTATTTTTCTCTTTTCCCTATACCTTTCTACATTTTTTCTAATATTTTATTACTTTTCTATAATCTGCAAGTTCCAAATTTCCCATTTTCTTTGGAGCCCTACAAGAAGCTTGCAATGAACAAGGATTTATTATTAATGTGATCTAAGAATCTTTGGTCCCACAAACTGACATTACTTTAAAAAAAGGTGAAGTACGGATTCTACTCCTTCACTTATCAGCAGTAGTGG
>NW_006974409.1:0-813 GCF_000164805.1 Carlito syrichta | reverse complement strand
AAAATTATTGAGTTAAATCATTTGGTGGTATGGCACTAATGGAGTGGTCACTGGTAGGGCTCTTGGACACTTCCTCCTAGTTCTCGTTAAAGACATCTGGAAGATGCAAACATTTTGGTCATCCTTGAAACATTGCTTCCAGGAAAACATGAAATTAGAGGTCAAAAAGTCTAGATGCTGGAAATGTAGAAGTAATGTGAAAGAAAGAGGACACTCTGGACAAAATATATCAACTGTGGGAAAATCAGAACGGCAACTTCAGGAAGGGACAGTTTCCTTAATTTGTAATCTACTAACCCATTGGATGTCGAAGAGAAGAAAGTAGAAAAGTTAACTTCAGAGACCAGTTTCTGCATCATATGATAGATAGCAGGCCCTACACGTGTAGACTTGTTCCATTATTGTATGTTATAGTTTTGGGGCAGAAAAATTTTTATCTTTGGTTTTTCAGGTTTACATATGGAGAAGAATTTTGCTCCCAAATGAATTACACTCAAGAGTCTCATAAAAACTTGATTTAGATGACTTAGATGATGAGGATTAGGCTAGATGAATAGATTTCTGTACTATGGTTTGAATGTGTGTCCTCAAATTTCATGTTGAAACTTAACCCCCATTGTAATTGTATTAAGAAGTAGGTCTTTCAGAATATGATTAAGTCCTGATAGCCTGTACTCATTACACCATTTTAAAAGAGACTTCAGAGAGCTCTTACCTCTTTTGTCCATCTGTTCTGCTATGTGAGGTTTCATAGATAATACCATCTATGAAGAACAGGTCTTCACCAGCCACTGAACATGCTGGCACTTTTAT
>NW_006974408.1:0-618 GCF_000164805.1 Carlito syrichta | reverse complement strand
GAGTGGATGGCCTGAACCTGTAGGTTTGACACCATCTCAGGACCCGAGATGAGATCTCATCTCAGCCATCAAAAATAAATCCAGTCAGGCTCGGTGGCTCAGCCTGTAATCCCGCACCTTTGGGAGGCTGAGGTGAGTGGATTGCCTGAGCCCGTGGGTTCAAGACCTGCCTGGGCAGCGAGACCTCATCTCTACAATAAATCAAAAAATCAGCCAGGTGTGGTAGCACATGCCTGTAATTCCGGCTACATGGAAGGCTGAGGCAGAAGGATCGCCGGAGCCCAGCAGGAAAGGCTGTGGTGGCCAAGAGCAGCCACTGCGCTCCAGTCTGGGTGACCGAGTGAGACTCCAACTCAAAATAAATAAATAAATAAAATAAATAAAAAATAAAATAAAATAAAATAAATCCAAATATTACTGGGCGTGGTGGTGCAAGCCCATGGTTCCATCCACTCGGTGGGCCAAGGTGGGAGGATCACCTGAGCTGGGTAGGTGGAGTCCGCACTGGACGTGAGTGTGCCCCTGTGCTCTGGACTGGGTGACAGAGCAGGATTCCGACTAAAAATAATATTCAGCATCACCACCACCACCCCTGCCACACAGTACGAGGAATCACCC
>NW_006974407.1:0-692 GCF_000164805.1 Carlito syrichta | reverse complement strand
TCCAGGTCCAACCCTCCCCCAAAAGCTGCCCCAATTGGTGCAGGAATTCCTGAGGATCACTGACTGGGTTCCTGCCGGCTCTCCTCTCAGAGGCAAGAAATGTGCCCAGGCAGGTCAACCCGCTGACTAGACAATGAGGACCTTCGGCAAAGGAAGGCCATGGATAAATCCATTCGCCCCATGAACACACCACACGCAGTTGAGAATCTGTATACGATTCTGGTGTTTTTGGAAACAGGGTATGGCTCTGTGGCCCAGGCTAGGATCCGGGGACATGAACGTCATTCAGAGCCATACTGGATTTCACAAATTCCAGGGATACTCCCTCCACAGCCTCTGGAGGGACTGGGATCATCGGCACCTCGACTCCAGATCACCTGTTGGGATGGGTCTCCTTGCCTGGTCAGAGCATGCCTTCGGCTCCTGGACTCCAACCATCCTCTAGCCTTGGCCTCCCAGAGCCCTGAGATTCCAGGCATGGGAACGCACACCGGATATTGTAGTTCATTTTTGATTAAGGATTGAGGCTGGGCTCTGGGGCTCAGTCTCGTCATCCTAGTGCTTTGTGAGTCTGAGGCCAGAAGCCAACCTGAGCCCATGGGACAAGATGCTCCCAGGTACCTTGGTGAGGCCTCGTCTTTACCATTTATCCCAAATGAGCCGGGTGTGGTGGGGTGCACCTGTTCTTCCCA
>NW_006974406.1:0-788 GCF_000164805.1 Carlito syrichta | reverse complement strand
GGCTGCTCAGGGGCAGAAGCAGGAAGACAGACAGAGTCTCTACGGCTCAGGCCCCAAAGCCACAATCCTGTTAGTGCATCCCAGCCCAGCTGATGGAGACACTGATGACAAAAAATACGCCTCCCACGTGCATCACAATGTGTGACCTTGACTACCCAGTTAAAGTTCCACATGAGTGGGTGATGAATGAGTGATCGGGAGATGAAAAGGCCCTTCTCCTGCCCGAAGGTTGCAGACCGGATGACCAAAACCTGTGCTGGCCGTGATGTTGCTGGGCTGTCTTGATCACTCTGCCCATGGCTGCCCTAACTCTCAGCCATCAGTTCCATGAGCTCACATGTGTCTTTGCCATGGGGCACTAGTGTGGAGTGTGGAGGCAGGACTTCTGGTGCCCGTGGGCAAAGGTGCAGGCCAGATGTGCTGGTGGCCACCTTAGAAGCCTTCCAAAAACGAGTCCAGAAACTGCCTTTTCCTCTCCCATCCCTGAGTGTGTCTTCTTGGGTTGGATGGCAGGGGTGGTGATGGTGGTGGTTGTGGTGATTATTATTTGTTGTCAGAACCCTGCTCTGTCACCCAGGCCAGAATGCAAGATCATGCTCATAGCCACCGTGGACTCCACCTGTTGGGCTCAGATGATCCTCCCACTTCTGCCCCCCATGTAGCTGGAACCACAGGTCTGCACCACCATGCCCGGCTAATCTTCGATTCATTTTTGATAACCGACACGAGGTCTTGCCCTGTGTCCCAGGCTGGTGTCAAACCCACTGACTCAGGCAGTGCACTCGCTT
>NW_006974405.1:0-677 GCF_000164805.1 Carlito syrichta | reverse complement strand
TTCCTTTATCCTTTCTTACTAAAACATAGCTCATACCAGACACCTTTTTTATACTTTCTTGACCTCTGAGTTATAACTAAAGCAATAAGTTTTATATGCAATGCCAGGACTTAGATAGGATTCCATGTAGAACAATTAGGGAAATCCAAAGTTAAACAAAGGCACCCAAAAAGCATAATGGTGAGGGCAAAGAATAATATGAGTTTTAATTTTGTATATAATGTCCCTTTCCAATAATGGAGCTGGACACGTTGGCATAAAAAGGAAGGAGTGTTGAAACATTTTATATACCAGAACACAAGGAAGCAACAGCGCAGTGAGGGGCCTGGATATAATGTCCTGCACCCCACAACCGAGAGGGATGAAGGAAAGATTGGACCGGGAAATTCAAGTAGAGTTGGGCATGTAGCTCTTCCTAAAGTGGTAGACAAAAGTTGAAACGCTTCCCGTTTATGTTTGTGGTCCTGCATTTTTTTCACCTTCCTGCCGTTAAAGACTATAAGGGCTGTGTTCAATAGCTTTAGTTATAGGGTTTGTGAGCTATTCCTTCTTTTTAGGAGTTTGTACCTAATGTCTGGTGCCGACTGGGAGAACAAATACACAGCCAAAAGAGCTTATCCTTCCAGAGAATTTAAATTGATATTAATAAACTACTGCAATGTCTCAGAGAGACGACG
>NW_006974404.1:0-759 GCF_000164805.1 Carlito syrichta | reverse complement strand
AGAATGAGCAAAAAATGAGTGCACATGTGCAAGTGCTGTTGAAGGCTGACAGCACACATATGTGTGCCAGCAGAGGTGGAAGGTGTTCACCCAAGTGTTGGCCAAAGCTGAGGACATGCACATGTGTGTCAGTGGAGGTTGAGGGCGTGTGTCTGAGTGCCAGCCAAGGACAAGGATGCATGCATGAGTGTCGGCAGAGGCCATGGGCACAAGCTCATTTGAGGTCACTGGCACATAGTGCAAATGTTGGCCAAGGCCAAGAGCACATGTGTGAATTTTGGCAGAGGTCAAGGGCACAAGCGCAGATGTTGTCTGAGATCATGGGCACAAAGTGCAAATGTTGGCCAAGGCTGAGGTAACATGCATGAGTGTTAGCAGAGGATGAGAACACAAGCATGGGTGTCATCTGAGGCCACAGGTACAAAGCACAAGTGTCAGCCAAGGATGAAATCACACGAGTGAGTGTCAACAGAGGCCAAGGGAATGCATGCAAGTGTCATCCAAGGTTGAGGGCACACGCATGTGTATTGATGGATGCTGAGGAATTGCACGAGTGTCATTCGAGGCAGATGGTGTGCACATGAGTGTTGGCGGAGGCTGAGGAAAACAGTGCAGGTGTCATATGAGGCCAAGGCCATGCACGCAAGTTTCAGCAGAGAATGAGGACAGGCTCACATGTGCTGTTTGAAGACAAGGGAGCACATGCAGGTGTCAAATGAGGTTAAGGATGCACACAGAGGTCAGCAGAGGCTGATGGAG
>NW_006974403.1:0-573 GCF_000164805.1 Carlito syrichta | reverse complement strand
GAACAATCAAGGTGGTCCAGCAACACTGTGGCCAGCCCAGGTTCCGGTAGACTGGTCTGCCACCTTCAGGCTAGTAGAGGGCCCCTTCCTCTTCCAATCTCTCCATTGTCCCCGGCCCATGCAGACATTTCCCTGGGGACCCGCAGATGTCTGTCGTGATGCACGTGGGAGGTATCTTTTTTTTGCTGCAGTCACTGTCTGCCGGGCTGGTGCATAGTATCATGATTTTCGGTCCCTGGGCCTCGACCTGCATGGCTCAGGCATTCCTCCTGCCTTGGCCCCTGAGCAGGTGGGACTCCATTGGCCATCACACCTGTCTTGATTTTGGTGACCTCTCGCCAAGACAAGATCTGTCCACTTCTCTCGGGCTGGTCTCTGACTCCTGGGCTTAGGCAGCCACCCGCCTCAGTCTGCCAGGGCACATGGTTGATGGCCATGAGACACAGTACCTGGCCTGGACTCACATGTTCTGTTGGTGGGAGTTATGCAAAGGAACGTCCCAGGATGGAGGCCACCACATTACATGTAGCTGGGCCCGCAGGTGCCTCCACGTGCAACTTCAATGTTGGCATT
>NW_006974402.1:0-850 GCF_000164805.1 Carlito syrichta | reverse complement strand
ACTACTTGCCTTATTAGTGCTGTCTGATCATCCTTGCGTTATTACTTTCGTCTGATACTCCTTGCCTATTCGTGACTTCTGAAACTCCTTGCGTAATTAGTGCCGTCTGATACTCCTTGTCTTACTTGTGCCCTATGATCCTACTTGCCTTATTAGTCCCGTCTGATTCTACTTGCTATATTAGTGCCGTCTGATACTACTTGCCTCCTTAGTGTCGTCTGTTACTACTTTCCTTCTTAGTTTCGTCTGATACTACTTGCCTTATTAGTGTCGTCTGATAATACTTGCCTTATTAGTGTCATCTGATACTACTTGCCTTATTAGTGTCATCTGATACTACTTGCCTTATTAGTGTCGTCTGATACTATTTGTCTTATTAGTGTCGTCTGATACTATTTGTCTTATTAGTGTCGTCTGATACTACTTGCCTTATTAGTGTCTTATGGTACTACCTGCCTTATTAGTGTCATCCTATGCCTCTTGCCTTATTAGTGTCTTATGATACTAATTCCCTTATTATTGTCGTCTGCTATTTCTTGCCTTAGTAGTGTCTTATGCTATTACTTGCCTTATTGGTGTCGTCTGACGCTACTTGCCTTATTATTGTCATGTGATACTCCTTGCCATATTAGTGTCTTAAGATACTATTTAACTTATTAGTGTCTTATGATACTACTTGAATTATTTGTGACTTATGATATTACTTGACTTATTAACGTCTAATGATAGGACTTGCTTTATTAGTGTCTTATGATTCTACTTGCCTTATTTGTGTCGTCTGATACTACTTGCCTTATTAGTGTCGTCTGATAATACTTGCCTTAATAGTGTCATATGATGCTACTTGTTT
>NW_006974401.1:0-816 GCF_000164805.1 Carlito syrichta | reverse complement strand
TTTTAAAATCCAGTCCTCTTTTGAGGGGCAGCATGGTTGCTCCAGGATCTTGCTATGTGAACAATGCTGCGATAAACATACGTGTGCAGGTATCTTTTTATAGAGTGATTTGAGTCTTCAGGATATACTCCCAGTAGGGGGATTGCGGGGTCATATGGGAGGTTGATATTTAGAGTTTTAGGAATCGGCACACTGCTTTCCACAGAGGTTGCACTAGTTTACACTCCCACCAACAGTGTAGAAGTGTTCCCTTTTTGCCACACCCTCTCCAGCAGCTGTTATTTTTTGAGTTGTTGATAATGGCCATTCTGACTGGATTTAGGTGGTATCTCAGTGTGGTTTTGATTTGCATCTCCCTGATGATTAGTGAGGTTGAACATTTCTTCATGTGTCTGTTGGCTGCTCTAATGTCTTCCTTTGTGAAGTGTCTGTTCATATTTTTTGCCCATTTTATAATGGGGTTGTTTGTTTTTTTCTTTTAAGCATGTTTGAGTTCCTTGTAGATCCAAGATGTTAAGCCTTTGTCAGACCTGGTGTTGGCGAATACTTTTTCCCAGTCTGTAGGCTGTCTCCCTGCTCTCTTGATGGTTTCTTTGGCTTTGCAGAAGCTTGTCAGTTTAATAAGGTCCCATTTGTCTATCTTCTTTCTTATGACCTGTGGGTTTCAGGTTTTGTTCAGGAATTGGATGCCAGTTTGAGTTCCATGAGGGTATGTCCTTCATTTTCTAAGGTACTTATGGTTTGAGGTTTTACATTTAGGTCTCTGATCCATTTGGAGTTAACCTTTGTGCATGGGGATAGATAGGGGTCCTGTGA
>NW_006974400.1:0-1974 GCF_000164805.1 Carlito syrichta | reverse complement strand
CTCACATCTTGCCTAGCTTCTTTTCCTTCTTTGCTTTACTTGCTCTTTCTCCTGAGAGCACATCCCAGCATGCACCCAAATTCCTATCTTAGTTTCTTTTTCCAGGGAGTCACATCTAGGACACCTTTCTAAATCCTACTGGGCACTAAGATAGGGCCTGCTGGTTGTGCACAAATAAATTATCTGTGGAAATAATTCTTTCTTTTCTCTCCTTTACCAAAATATAAGACATATGACAGAGGATCACCAAAACTGCAATTTATTTATTAAAATTGTGCATTTATTCTTACATGCTTAAATTTCAGTCACCTTCAAAGTACTCTCCATTTGATGCAATACACCTAGTGAAACACTTTTCCACTGCTCAAATCAGTTTTTAAACTCATCAATTTTGATGCCTTTTAGTGTTTCTGCTGCTTTTTGTTTCACCTCTTTCAAATTGGCAAAATGTTTCCTTTTGAGGACTTTTTCATTGGGGGAAACAAAAAAATCACTCAGGGCAAGATTAGGTGAATTGGAATTAAGGTCATTTTGGGTAAAAAACAAAACAAAACTGCTGAACACTCAGTGCAGTGCAGGAAGGTGTACTCATAAATCACCCATTAGGAGATGGGTAAATTTGTTGAAGGAATTTCCCCACCACCACCAAAAAAAAAACCACTCACAAAAGCCAAACTCAGCCTCTCACAGCAATGCTAGCTGGTACACTGATGCCAGTGTTCCTAGAACACTTAGCTAGCGGGAAGAGCCTGTACTACAAGAGGCCAGCCCTCCAAAATATAATTTCAGTGGTTTTTTTGTACTCCTTTATACATCTCATTCCCTAGAGCATGTTTAAAAAATCTCCAAGCCGGACTCGGTGGCTCAGCCTGTAATCCCACACTTTGGGAGGCTGAGTTGAGTGGGTTGCCTGAGCCTGTGGGTTCGAGACCCGCCTGGGCAACTCGGCGAGACCTCATCTCTACAATAAATCAAAAATTAGCTGGGCGTGGTAGCGCACACCTGTAGTTCCAGCTACTTGGAAGACTGAGGTGGAAGGATCACTGGAGCCCAGCAGGTCGAGGCTGCAGTGGCCCCAGCCACTGCACTCGAGTCGTGGCGACTGAGTGAGACCCCAACTCGGAAAAAAAAAAAAAAGATTTCTGATTTAAAGTTTGTGTGAAAATCTAAAAACCAAAATGGTTACTTTTAAATATTTCTAGATTTCTAAAACCAAATGACTCCTTTCTGGATACAATTATGGGAAACTTCCATTGCATCTGTGAGATCATCTCCCATGTACTCATGTACTACAGTAAATTCACAGCTTTTGAACCCTGCAACAAATATATATGTAACAAGCTGTCTGTCGTTGTGCACAGTGTCAGCTCTCTCTACTGGGTACAAGCAATTTAGTTTCCAAGTATAGAAAATGGAGTTCTGAATGCAGTCTCATTATATGATGTCTCGTTTAACCATGCTTATAGAAATAGACATCTTTACATTTCTTATTGTTACTTTATAGCCTTCCCCACCTACCCCCTCCTCTAGAAGAAAAGAAGAAACTCATGCAAGTTAAACTGAGTTAATAATAATAGCCATAGGGACCAGATTTTGAGCATTTATTATATGTTCACCTACGCTATAAAGAGCTGAATCATTGTAATGTTATTTAACTTGCACAACTGCCCTGTGAGGTGAATACTATCTACATTCCAAGTTTGGGTTAATTTTTCTCATGTTACAAGCAGTCTGGAGGTAACCTGACCATGCCTGTGTGGCAGTTTTATGAAATCATTAATATCCCAGGATCTTTCCAACTTTCTCTTCACCATCCTGGGTATTTAGCTTTTACTATAATGGTCATGACATGGCTGATGCATCTCCAGGTACCATGTCTGTGATCCATCCAGGGAGAATGGGGCAAAAGCCTTGTCTCTTCTCTGGTGTTGATTTATTTAGGGAGGCAAGTCCTTTCTCAGGGATTTCTGCTTC
>NW_006974399.1:0-1126 GCF_000164805.1 Carlito syrichta | reverse complement strand
ATAAAACTGGATGCCTGTCTCTCAAAATATACCAAAAATAACCCAAGATGAGTCAAAGACCTAAAACTATAAAAATCCTAGAAAAAAATCTAGGAAACACTCTTTAGGATATTGGACTAGACAAATAATTTATGACAAAGGCCCCAGAAGCAACTGCAATAAAAACTAAAATAGACAAATGAGACTTAATTATAGTAGAAACTTTCTGCACAACAAAAGAACTAATTTACAGAGTGAACAGAAATTCCACTGAATGGAAGAAAATAGTTGCAAATTATGTCTCAGACAAGAGCTAGTATGCAGATTCTACAAGGAACTCAAACAACTCAACATAAAAAAGAAACATAAAAAAGTGGGCAAAGCATCAAAAGAGGACTGGATTAAAAAAATGTGGTACATATACACGATGGAATACTACGCAGCCATAAAAAAGAACAAAATCATGAATTTCGCTGCAACCTGGATAGAACTAGAGTCTATAATACTGAGTGACCTCTCACAAAAACAAAAATCCGAATATCACATGTTCTCACTCATATAATGGACCTTGAACATCCAATGCAATACTATGAGAAAATGACGGATGGTACTGGGAAACTATGGGGGGGAGGGGGATGGGATTAACAGTAGCAAATATCTGTCGGGGGATGGGAAAACACTTCTTATCTACAGGGTGCCTGAATGAAACGTCATTGTACACCTAACCCTTAACTGTACCCCACAAAACCATAATAAAAAATACTGATTAATGAAAAAAAAAAAAAAGTGGGCAAAGGAAGTGAACAGAAAATTCTTAAAAGAAGACACACAAGCAGGCAACAAATAGAGAAAAAATTCTTAGCATCCCTAATCATTAGAAATGCAAATTAAAATGGCAATGGGATATCTACTCACACCAGTAATAATAGCCATTATTAGAAAGTCAAAGAACAACAGATATTAATGCAGTTATGGAAAAAAGGGAAAATTCATCCACGGCTACTGGAACCATAAAATAGTTCAGTCTTTATGGAAAACCATCTAAAGGTTTCCCAAAGCACTAAAAATTGAATTGCCATTTGACCCAGCAATACCACTACTGGGGATCTACCTGAAGGAAAATAAATCAATAGATGAAAAAGTTTCC
>NW_006974398.1:0-814 GCF_000164805.1 Carlito syrichta | reverse complement strand
AATTATGGAATCTCAATGACCATGGAAATCAGATCATCTTGCTGAGAATGATATGAGAATGCGGATTCATGGATCCTCAAACATCAAAATGTATATGGCCTCTTGATAACGTTTAATGAGGAATCTGGGCTTGTAGGCCCCTCCATTTTTCAGAGCTACTTGCTATGAGTATACCTAAAATCTCTTATTACAGATCCATGAAGATTCCAGTGCTTTTGGTAGTTGTAATCGAGTATCTGAATCTACAATTTCGTTCCAGCAATCTTCTGCCTCAGCCTTCCAAGTAGCCAAAATTATAGGCATGTACTACCATGCCCAGCTGATTTTTTGACTTATTGTAGAGATGATGTCTCCCTGCCCAGGCGGGTCTCGAACATACAGGCTAGGCAATCCACTCACCTCAGCCTCCCAAAGTTGCGGGATTACAGGCTGAGCCACCGAGCCTGGCTTACGATGTCTTCTTAAGGGGAATCTGGAAGCTTGGATTACAGTTCCCAGGTAGTATATGGGAGTCTTTCTATTGATATCCAAACAACTGGAATTCTATGTTCATCAAGAAATATCTCGGGTATTGCTGAGAATTAAGCAGAAATTTGCAATATGGTAGTCCTCATATATGGAAAACTACATGGTCTCTTACTATGGAAGAATTAGGAATCTGGGTTACAAGAGTCCTCAAATCTCAAAAACCTACAGGGAGTCTTACTAAGGGAGAAAAATGTATCAGGGATTTGAAGCACGAATCTGGGGAATGGGAGTCCTCATATACAGGACACTTCACAACCTATTGCTAAGGACGACCTTGAATCTGGGT
>NW_006974397.1:0-761 GCF_000164805.1 Carlito syrichta | reverse complement strand
GGTTCATAAGTCAATGGATCAGCACAGAGAATGAAATCCTCAAATTCCCAACCAACTCCTCTTGAAATAACCTCCAAGACCCACTGGGTAATGGAAAGCGTAAACAGTAAATGGTGCTGGGAACAGGTTGAAAACATGCAAAAGTTTGAAACAGGACCCATATCTATCACCATACACATTAACTCTAAATGGATCAAAGACCTAGACATAAAACCACAAATTATAATAATCTCAGAAAACGCAGGAAACACCATTTGGGAAAATGGAACCTTAAACTAATTCCTCCCCAGAGCCCTAAATACCCATACCTTAAGAAATAAGTTAGACAAGTGGGATCTCATCAAATTAATATACTTCTTCAAAACAAAAGCAACCATCGGAAGAGCAGGGCTAAAGTCAACAGAATGGGAAAAATGATTCTCCACCTATATAATTGCAATAAGGTATAACATCTAGAATCTACAAGAAACTCAAAAACTCAGAAAAATCAGAAGAACATTCCCTTTGAAAATGTGCAAAATACGAGATTGGACACTTTTCATAAGAAGAGATACAGGCAGACAGCAGACACATGAAATTTGCTCAACCTCACTCATCATCAAAGAAATTCAACTGAAGCCACTTTGAAATACCACATACCCCCGTAAGACTGACCATCAATAATAAAACAAACAATAACAGATACGGATAAGAGTTTGGGAAGAAATAAATGCTTCTACACTGCATGTGGACTGAAAAGTGTAGCAACATCATTGGAAAAG
>NW_006974396.1:0-755 GCF_000164805.1 Carlito syrichta | reverse complement strand
GAAATTTAAAAACAGCATCAAAATATGAAATACTAGGGATAAATCTGACAAGAGATGTATAAATTTTGTATGCTAAAACCTACAAAGCCACGCTGACATAAACCAAAGAAGTCTTATGTAAAGTCTTATGTAAATGGAGAGCTATAGTTTGTTGATGTGTTGAAAGACTCAGCATTATTTACATGTAATTCTCCAATAGCTGATAGATTCAACTCAATCCCAATCAAAATCCCACCATGCATTTTTTGATAAAACTTGCCAGGGTCTCTCCAAAGTCCATATGGAACTACAAAGAATAACTAAAGCAAACTGGAAAAAAATCAAACAAAATTTGGAAGATTGACAGTGAGTTTAAGCTACAGTAATCAAAATTATTGGCAACAAGAGGCACAAAGAGAGGAATGGGGATAAAACTGACAGTTCAAATATAGACCCATACATATATCGTCAATTGATTCTCCTCAAAGCTACATAAACAGTTAAGTAAGAGAGTCATTTCAATCACTGGAGCTGGAAAACTTGGATATTTGTATGCACCCATAAAAAGGTATTTAAATTCAGACCTTATCTCAAGCATAAAAATGTACTCAAAATAGGTTTATAGATCTAAATATACAATTAAGAATTATGCAAGTTCTAAAATAAAAAATTATGAAAATACTTTTCACCTTATTTTAGAGTAAAATGTCTTAAACATACCACCAAAAGTGCTATTCATAAGATAAAAAAAGAAAACTGGACTTTATGCAAATAAA
>NW_006974395.1:0-770 GCF_000164805.1 Carlito syrichta | reverse complement strand
AAAAAATTACATAGCCTCATAGTAAGAGCATTGCCTTTAGATAATGGACCAAGGAAGGTCAGAATGAGCATAAATAATGAGTATCATAAACAGATTTCAAACTACCCCAAGTATGTAGTTGAATGGTTTATGAAAGAACAATTATGTTAGTGGGGGAGAAGGAAAAGACAACATGAAGACTAGCAGTTTTTAAATGACACAGTACACCTGTAACATAATGTTAGTGTCGAGATTAAAAAAAAATTTTGTAAATACCTGACAAGCTGCCAACAGCTTAACTCATTGTGTGGAATTATAATCTGTTTGAAAACAAGAAGTAACACCACTAATAACAGTAACCACTGTTTCAGAAGAGGAGCCATATGTAAAAACCAAGTTAGCATTTTGTAGAGGTTGAGCACTGGTAACCTGAAGAATGATAAATAAATGATTTTTTGCAAAAGTAAGAAGTGAAGGAGGAGGATAGTGGGAGTCCACATGCCCAGTAAAGTGGGCTACAACTAACTGTCACACAGGGCACGGTCTACAAAGCCAAGTTATTTGAGGAGCAGTGTAAGGTACTACAATTAAAACAGGCCTATGGCCAAAAAGCTTCCTGGCTTTTACATACCATGTTGGACATACTTAAGCCATTTTTTTATGCTTGAACCTTCTATTTTTGTTTTATACCCTTTTCTCTTCCTTTCCCTTTCTTTTTTTTTCCCAAACAGTCAACCATTCACCACAGAACACAAATGTACCACACAAGACTTTTTCCTATACAATTATTT
>NW_006974394.1:2453-2908 GCF_000164805.1 Carlito syrichta | reverse complement strand
TGGCATGTGCCTGTCATTCTGGCTCCTTGGAAGGCCAGTGGGGAAGGATAGCCAGAGCCCCCTGTGTGCCGAGGCTGCGGTGGCCAGGAGCAAGCTACTGTCATCCAACCTGGACAATGGAGTGAGACTCCAACTCAAAAGAAATAAAACGAAAGAAAATAAGAGCATCCATTTGTGTATCAAGTTGGGATCATCGTATACAGACAGACATCATTGGGGAAGGAGGCCGAAGTCTTGGGCATAGAGTTCCCAAAAGATGGTGGCTCAGCAGACAAATGTGCTGTGGCTTTGGGAGGCTTAGGTGGGGATCACTGGAGCCTGGGAGTTCAAGACCAGCCTGGGTCACGTAGCAAGACCTCATCACTCCCGGAACACAAACATTTGAGTCACCTTTTTTGGCTCACAGGTTCCCAGCTACACGGGAGGCAGTGACCTCCATCCCGGGGTGTGACTTT
>NW_006974394.1:0-1112 GCF_000164805.1 Carlito syrichta | reverse complement strand
CCAGACCAGAGTGCAGGGGACAGCCCTCGGACACTGCAGCCTCACCCAATTGGGATCTGGTGATTCTCCCGCTGTGGCCTCCAGATTGGCTGAAAGGACAGGTATGCACCACCACACTCGGCTCATTTTTTTGATTTCTGGTAGAGACATGGTCTTGCCAAGGTTCCTGGGCAAGTCTTGAACATGGGGGCTCAGACCATTCTCTCTCAGCCTCCCAGAGGGCCAGGATGACAGGCGTGAGCTCCCACGCCCAGCCTCCACACACCTCTCCAGGCTCTACCACGAGGCCTGCTACCTTACAATTACCCAGGACTGCGGAGAAAGAGGCTGGCATCACCAGTCGAGCTCTTCATGGGGTGAGCTCCTGCCTCAGGCCCATGTCTTCACCAGGGCACCCACCGCTCCTCTTGCCTCTTTCCCAAGGGAGATCCCGCTTTCTCCTCTGAGGAGCTGCCTCGGTGAAAGGGAGGAAGAAACTCTCAAATGTTCAGGGGGGCGGAGACGGTCGAGCCATTCACTCCTGTTTCCTCAGCACTCAGGGAGGCCGAAATGGGAAAATGACCCGTGTCCAGGAACAAGAGACCAGGTTGGACACTATAGAAAATCCCCACCTTGACCCCAAGCAAAAGACAGAAAACCTGGGTGAGTGCAGGCCTCAGTGTGATGATACCCTCCAGCACAGAGTTTAAGACCAGGCAGGAATACCAGGATCCACCAAATGGAAAGCCTGTGATTGCAGCAGTTTGGAAGGCCCAGGTTGAGAGGATGGCCATTGTTGTGCAATTGGAGAACAGCCTGAGCAACCTAGTGAGGAAAGAAAATAAATAAATAAATAAATAAATAAATAAATAAATAAATAAATAAATAATCCATTCTCCTACAAACCTTCTGCCCTCAGTCCTTTGCCCCCACATGTGATGTCTTTTAAGTCTGGCACCTTAGAGTCCTAACCCACACCCCAGTGGTTGCCCCTGCTTTGGTGGAGGGGTTCCCAGGCTCCCTGGCCAGGTTCCTGCCAGCCTATCTCTCCTAGGTTAGAAATGTGCCCCAGGCAGGTCAACCCTCTGACTTGGCAACGAGGACCTTCCACCAAGAAAGGCCAGGGACAAATC
>NW_006974393.1:0-1288 GCF_000164805.1 Carlito syrichta | reverse complement strand
TCGAAGTTTATTGGAATAGAACAACTTTTGTTGCCAACAAGAGTGAAATAGAAAGTCCTATGCATAAATTTAAATGTATCTATGGAAAAGGGTGAAAGTACTGAAGTTAGGGGAATGCAACATGCTAGGCTGGAGTCAGTAATAATGAGAGAATCTATCCTAAATGTTTAAGAGGAATTCATAAGGATGGAGGAATCATTTAGACTGAAAAATGCAAGCATATGTGGGAGCAGGTAGCAGAATATCAGTGTAATCATTTCCCGTTTTCTGGAAAATCAAGGAGATTAAAGACTGACAATCATTCACCTTGGGGATTAGAAAAAGCAATTTCTGAGGTCAATATTTCTGGTATATTCTGGATAAGTTCTAGGTTTCTGAGTGCCTGATTCATCGTAAAATGAATAAGACAGTCTAGATATCAAGGGTAGTTCCTATGATAATGAACCCATTAGTGAATGATTTTGAGTAAAACATAGTTTAATAATTTGGATCGTTCTCTATCCAAACCTCTTGGATTCATGTAAAACTCATGTGGAACTCACATTACAGAATGCAGCAGTTCCAGTACAAATGTTAATATATAAAAGAGCACTAAGAAATTGTCTGCATAAGGCATTGCTATCAGCTAGCAGTTTATGTTGTGCAACGACCAATATTAATACCTGTAACAATGGAGATGACTTAGGTGCCCCAAGCTGAGAAATGGATATAATGGATTCATGTAAAACTCATGTGGAACTCACATTACAGAATGCAGCAGTTCCAGTACAAATGTTAATATATAAAAGAGCACTAAGAAATTGTCTGCATAAGGCATTGTTATCAGCTAGCAGTTTATGTTGTGCAACGACCAATATTAATACCTGTAACAATGGAGATGACTTAGGTGCCCCAAGCTGAGAAATGGATATAATGGAGATTTATGTAGATACCAACAGCTGCTTCTTTTTACTTGAGATACCACCACAGCGTCTTGAGAAATGGAAGAAGACGACGGCAGAGTTGACTCAATTTTAATTAAACTAGTTCCAAAGTGAGGTTCTTGGAGAATACCAAAACAATTTTGGAAAAAATTAATAAAGCCTGAAGTTTCCAGAAAAATGGAGGAGTGCTGCAAAAAAATACTCTTCTACTAGGCCCTCATTTTAGCCTAAGCTTAACATGTTTTACAAACTATAGAATGAGATATTGAATTACACATACACACAGGAAAAGTACAGGACACTGGAAATCTGATTTAAAACCTCTGTTCTATAGCTGTGGGTGAAAAGGAGTAGAGAAATGGACC
>NW_006974392.1:0-724 GCF_000164805.1 Carlito syrichta | reverse complement strand
CAGGTGTGGTGATACCTGGAGTCCCAGCTGCTTGGGGCCGAAGTGGGAGGACCACTGAGCCCCGCAGGTGGAGTTTCTGGGAGCCATGAATGTGCCACCGTGCCCCAGACTGGCTGATAGAGACTCTGGCAACAAAAAAGATGCCTCCCACGTGCATCACAATGGGCGTCTATGGCTCCCCAGGGAAAGCTCTGTGTGTGGGCGAGGGACAATGGAGTGATCTGGAGAGGAAGTGGCCCTCCTCCACCCGAAAGTTGATTGGAACCTCGTCTGCCCATGGTGTTGCTGGAGTGCCTTGTTTGCTCTGTGCCTGATAGGCACCCTAGCTTGGGTGCGTCTGTTCCATGCTGTCACCCAGGTCTTTGCCAAGTGGCAAGATTGTGGAGGGTGGAGGCAGGTCATTTGGGGAGCGTGGCCAAAGGCATGGGGTGGATGTGCCTGGTGGCCACCTTTCAAACCTCCCATGAATGACAGGTTGGAAAGTGTCTTTTCCTCTCCAATCACTGAGGGTGACTCCTCATTCTGGGTGGCAGGGGTTGTGGTGGTGGAGGTGGTGGTGATTATTATTATTTGGAGTTGGAATCCTGCTCTGTCCTCCCATCTGGAATGCAGGAACATGCTCACGGCCACCACGGACTCCACCTACCAGGCTCTGGAGGTCCTCCAGCCTCGGCCCTCCTGAGTGGCTAGAACCACAGACCTGCCCCACCACCCTAGGCTAATC
>NW_006974391.1:0-711 GCF_000164805.1 Carlito syrichta | reverse complement strand
GTAGGAAACACAGTTTGTTTGTTTATTTATTTATTTATTTATTGGAGGTGGAGTGTCACTCTGTCACCCAGGCTGGAGTGCAGTGGCACTCTCATGCCACTCCAGTGTCGACCTCCTGGGCTCTGGCGATTTTTTTATTTATTGTAGAGATGAGGTCTCACCACATTCCCTGGGCTGGTGTTGAACCTGTGCAATCCACTAGTCTCGGCCTCACAAAGTATTGGGATTATGGACTGAGCCACAGAGCCTGGCCAGAAAACAGTTTTAATTTTAATTTTAATTTTTTTTGAGTTGGAGTCTCACTCTGTTACCCAGACTGGAGTGCAGTGGCCGCTCCCAGCCACCGCAGCCTCAACCTGCTGGGCTCTGGTGATCCTTCCGCCTCAGCCTTCCAAGTAGCTGGAACTACAGGTGTGCGCTACCATGCCTGGCTCAAGAAAACAGTTTTAAATGAAAGTACAATACTTGTCGTTAGCTTCATAGCTAAGGCAAATTGTGTTTCCTAAGTTACTTCCATTCTTTTCTTCTCTACCATACAGAAGTAGGTAAGGAAGAAAAGGATAGAAGTAACTTAGGAAACAGAATTTGTAATTAATTTGTAATACTGTTAGGTTCATTTGTTACTGAATGTTTGCTGTTTTATGTTTCTCCAACAGTCCATTTGATTTTTAATATTTCTTAAAACCTTTTGAAGTAAATGACCATATTACT
>NW_006974390.1:0-676 GCF_000164805.1 Carlito syrichta | reverse complement strand
GTGGCTAGCTAGTTAAGCAAGCTGGATAGTCGGATGGCTATCTAATTAAGAAAGTTAGTTAAGTCAGCTGGTTAGTCAGCTTGTTAGGTAGGTGGCTGCCACGTTAAGATAGCTGGTTAGCAGGCTGGTCATGTAGGTGGTCAGATAATTAAGATGACTTGCTAGGCAGCTGAACACAAGGATGGCTGGCTAGTTAAGCCAGCTTTCTATCCCACTGTCAAGCCAGTTCGCTGGTTATTTAAGCTGGCTGGCTAGCCAGGTGGCCAATCCACTAGCTAGCTAGCCAGCTGACTAGCCAGCTAGCCAACCAGGTAGCTAGCTAGTTAAGCCAGCTGGCTAACCATCTTCCCTACCAGGTAGCTAGCTAGTTAAGTCAGCTGGCTAGTCAGGTAGCCAACCAACTAGCTAGTCAGCTAGTTAAGTCAGCTAGCTAGCCAGCTAGGTAGTTAAGTCAGCTAGCTAGTCAGGTTGCTTGTCAAATAGCGAATTAAGTCAGCTAGCTAGTCAGCTATCTAGACAGCTAGATAATTATATCAGCTAGTCAGCTAAATAGCCAGTTAGCTAGCTAGTTAAGTCAGCTTGCTAGATAGCTAGATAGCTTATTTGCTGGGTAGTTATGTCAGCTAGATAACCAGCTAGCTAGTCAGCTAGCTAGTTAAGTCAGCTAGCAAACCAG
>NW_006974389.1:0-3955 GCF_000164805.1 Carlito syrichta | reverse complement strand
GATTACTAGTTTTTATTATTAGTAATAGTATGTCAATGTTACTAACATTATTACTGCTATTATTATTATTGAATAGCGAATACCCGTTGACCTGTTAAAAACCGATCCTCATTAATTGCTCAATAATTGATCCTTGACTTCACGATTTTATTTCATAGTTTATTTCCTATACTGGATCTGACATGTTTTTCTTCTGTTGTAAACATCCTAATGTCTGCCTCTCTCACAATATTCTTAATATTTAAAAAATTAAAAAGATAAAAAAGAAGCAAAATTAAATCTTAGAGTTTATATTTCATATTTGTCATCTATTGGATAATGACCATGCGCCAAGCAGTGAGTTTTACTTGATGGACACATTTAAGAGTCTAGCTTATGTTCTTAGAAAATGTAGCTGAAGAAGAGCATGGCTTTCTGTATTTTAGCATCATTGACACTAATGTTAAAATTTTGTACCTCTGCATAGTTAACCTTAGTTGTATGCCTCCCATGCCACATTTTGTACATATCCTAATTTATCCCTTTATTTATTAAAGAAGACGGAATACAATTGTGTTGTTTTGTGAATTTTGGCCTCATATTTTCCCCAAAACAAGAAAGATCAAATTGTTTATAAATATTACAAGAACATATCACCTTTCCTAGATATTCTTCTTTTTTTCTTTTTTTTTGAGTTGGAGTCTCACTCTGTCGCCCAGACTGGAGTGCAGTGGCCGCTCCCGGCCACCACAGCCTCGACATGCTGGGCTCCGGCAATCCTTCCACCTCAGCCTTCCAAGTAGCCGGAATTACAGGCATGCGCTACCACGCCCAGCTGATTTTTTGATTTATTGTAGAGATGAGGTCTCGCTGCCCAGGCGGGTCTCAAACCCGCGGGCTCAGGCAATCCACTCATCTCAGCCTCCCAAAGGCGCGGGATTACAGGCTGAGCCACCAAGCCTGGCTGATATTCTTCTTTTTAAACTAAGATATAGAACCCTCTTTCACCGATTTTTTTCCTAAGGCAAACTGACAATATGTATCTTCAACGCACTTTCTAGAATAAGACAGACATTCAAATTAATTTCCACTTTCAAAGTGTTAATGGATTGTGAAATAGACTGGAGGAAATAGTCTAGAAAAGTGTATTACCCTCTCTCTCCCTCTCTCTCGCTCTAATGAATAGACAGCATCTCCTCCATTTAAGACAGGCTTGTCATTCATTTCATAAGCATCAAATGTCTCTATAAAGATAAGAAAATAGCAGCCAAGAGAACTGATATTTTTCAAGTGGTAAGAACGCATACTAGGTTCTGCGATTAAATGTAGAGCAACGTCCAAAAATCTAATTTATGAAAAGTATTAAGTAAACATAAGCACTTCATTCTGAAAAACTGCTACCGCAAAATCCAGAGTTTGCAGTTTATTTATTTACTTATTTTTAAGAAACTCTTTTTTATGGAAAAAATACCTTTTTCATTAAATATAAGATGAAAAGAGATAAGTTAAACTGTAAAAAAAAGTATACAAAAAATGTATTCAGAGGAGAAAGTGTATGCCAGAAGGATTTCTGTCTGTTATATTGAAAGATTCTGGATATAACTTTTTCATAATTTGAATGTCATCAAGCAAAAATAAAAGCGCATTTGTAAATATGGAACAGAGGGTTAAGATTTGCTAATTTGTTTACACATATCTGGAAACTGGAGAAAATGATATATGATTTGATCTATAATGAATATTTTGTACTAAAACCAAATACCTTTAGTAAGGTATATCACAAGGTATCAGGGGAAACTTCCTTTTTAAAAATGTATTTGAAAGATGTGGGGTAAATTCAGAGTTAGGTATACAAATTGTCATTGTACAGATAAAGTTTGGGCCTCATTTTGGTCCCCACATCACCTGGTTTGAGATCAGGTACCCTTGTTGATGAAGCACGCCTCGCCCCCATCCCCTGGCAATTTCCTACTACTACCAATCCCTTTCTTACAATATTTCGATAACTGTTCAAGGTCTGCTTATGAGTGAGAACATGTGGTACTCAGTCCTTTGTTTCTGTAATAGTTCACTGAGTATTATAGACCCTAAATCGACCTAAGTTGCTGTGAAGTTCATAATTTTGTACTTCTCATGACTGCTTAATACTCCAGCATATATATGTACCACATTTTTGCTATCCAGTCCACTTTTGATGGGCAACACAGTTGGTTCCATGTTTATACTACTGTGAATAATGCTGCAATAAACATGCAAGTGTAAGTATTTTTTCATAGAGTTATTTGAGTTCCTCCAGGTATACTCCCAAAATGATGATTGCTGGGTCATATAGAAGGTCAATTTTTAGATCTTTTAGAAATTGCCACACTGTTTGCCACAGAGAGTGTACTACTTTACACTCCCACCAACACCATAGAAGTATTCCCTTTTTCATGCATCCTCTTCAATATCTGTTGTTTTTTGAGTTATTGATGATGGCCATTCTGACTCGAGTTAGGTGGTATCTCGGTGTGGTTTTAATTTGCGTTTCTTGGATAACTAGTGAGGCTGAGCATTTTTTCATGTATCTGTCGACTACTCATATGTCTTCTTTTGAAAAGTGTCCACTCATATCTTTTGTCCACCTTTTAATAGGATTGTTTTGGTTTTTTTTTCTTTTCAATGCATTTGAGCTTTTTGTAGATCCTAGATGTTAGACCCACGTCAGATATACATTTGGCAAATATTTTTTCCCATTCTGTAGGCTGTCTCACTGCTCTCTTGATGGTTTTTATGGTTTTGCAAAAGCTTTTCAGTTTGATGAGGTTCCACTTGCCACTTGTCTATCTCATCTCTAATGGCATGAGCATCTGAAGTTTTGATCAAAAATTGGTTGCCAGTTCCAATTTCCATAAGGGTATCTCCTGCATTTTCTAAGATTTGTATAATTTGAGGTTTTATGTTTAGATCTTTGATCCTTTAGAGTTGCTTTTTGTGTATGGTGATAGGTAGGGGCCTTGTTTCAATCTTCTTCATGTGGTCAGCCAGTTTTCTCAGCACCATTTACTGTATACATCCTTCTTTCCCCAGTGGTTGTTAGCGGAGGTTTTGTCAAAGATGAGTTGGTTGAGAAATTTAGGTTTTGCTTCTGGAATTTCTATCCTGTTCCATTGGTCTATATGCCTGTTCTTGTACCAATATCAAGTTGTTTTGATTATTGTAGCTTTAAAATAAAATTTAAAGTCTGGAAATGTGATACCTCACACTTTTTCTATTTTGCTGAGGAGTGTTTTGACTATCCATGGTCATTTATGCTTCCATATGAATTTCTGTATTGTCATTTTCAGGTCTGAGAAGAATGCTGGTAATCTAATAGGTATTGTATTAAATCTATAGATTGCCTTGGGTAGGATTGATACCATGACAATGTAGATTCTTCCAGTCCATGAGCAAGGAATATTTTTCCATTTGTTTGTGTCATCTTAGATTTCTTTGGGCAGTGTTTTGTATATTTTCTTAAAGGTTTTTTACTTCTTTGTTTAAGAAGATTGCCAAGGTATTTCACTTTTTGTTGTTGTTGCTATTGTGAATGGGATTGAGCTTTTTATTTAGTTCTCTGCCTGTTTCTTGTTGATGTATAAGAATACAACTGTCTTTTGCACATTGATTTTGTATCGTAAGATTTTGCCAAAGTCCTTTATCAGTGCACAAAGATTTTTGACAAATTCTTTGTATTCGCAAGGTATAGAATCATATTGTCAGCAAAGAGGGATAACTTGACTTCCTCTTTTACTGTTTGGATGCCCCTGATTTACTTCTCTTGTCTGATTGCTCCAGCTAAGAATTCTAACACTATGTTGAACAAGAGGAGTGAAAGTGAGCAGTCTTGTCTTGTTCCAGTTTTCAAGGAAAATGCTTCCAATTTTTGTCAATTTAGCAATATGTTGGCTTTGGGTTTATCATAGATGGCTCTTACTATTTTGAGGTATGTTCCCCG
>NW_006974388.1:0-750 GCF_000164805.1 Carlito syrichta | reverse complement strand
CTTCATATCTCTCTCTCTCTCTCTCTCTCTCTCTCTTACACACATGGGCATCCAGAGGTTTGGGGACCCTGATTTATGTAATGAAAGAATGTTAAGTGTACCCTAAAGGAACTGAGAACCTTTCTAGTGGATCAAAGTTCTTTTGTGGACACTGTATGTGGAGAGAGACTTTCCCACTATTTACAGAGATCTGAGAGAGTAGTCATCTCTGGAATGGTGGTTTCTGATGCTTTTAGCGGGTGGAGTGTGCCCCAGTGGGCCGGTTTTTATCCTTATATCACATGCAAAGTTGCTTTTACCAGGAGTCTCAAAATACAAGTATTTTATCAACAATGCCAGCTACTCTAAAGTCATAAGAAAGAACCTAGTTGAGTGGTTTAATGGTGTTTTTACTGAAAGATAGAATAGAGGGCTTCCTACAAATCCACATTACTGTGCTTCCCATCTTGAGCAATAGAGACTCAGTTGTTCTCTGTAAATGGGGGACCACTCCTGCATACAGTGGGAGACTGAGTTGATAGCCTTGGAATGAGAGTAGATATCTACAAAGCTGAAGTCAAAGGTTGGCTTGGATAATGTTGATGCAGAGGTGCTGCTCACTAGAGCAGAGGTCACTGGAGGAACCATGATAAGACGTCTTTTCAAATCAGGGCACAGGAAGACAGCATCCCTGCTGTTGCCCATCGGGTGTCATAAACCTGGGCTAATGGGTAGCTTTCCAGTCAAAGAGTTGGAGTAGGACTGAAGAAA
>NW_006974387.1:0-741 GCF_000164805.1 Carlito syrichta | reverse complement strand
CCAGCTGGTTATCAGGATGGTCAGGTAGGTGGCCAGCTAGTTAAGCAGGCTGGCTAGTCAACTGACCATCAGAGTGGTTGACTAGTTAAGCTGGCTGGCAATCTGACTTTCCAGTCATCCGACAGGCTATTTTAGCCAGCTGGATATCCACTTGGTCAGCCAGCTAGCCAGCCAGGTAGCTAACTAGTTAAGACAGCTTGGTAGCCGTCTAGCCAACCAGGCAGCTAGTTAGTTAAGTCACCTGACTAGCCAACTGGCCAGTGAATTAGCTAGTCAGCTAGATAAGACAGTTATCTAGCCAGTTAGCTAGTTAAGTCAGCTAGCAAGTAAGCTAACTATTTAGCTACATAATGAAGTCAGCTAGCTAGTCATGTTGCTAGTCAGCCATCTAGTTAAGCCAGCTAGCAAGTCAGCTAGCTAATCAGCTAGTTAAAGACAGCTAGCCAGCTAACTACTCAGTAACAAGCTAGTGAAGTCAGCTAGTTAGACAGCTAGATAGCTTGTTTGCTAGCTAGTTATGTCAGCTAGATAGCCAGCTAGCAAGTCAGATAGCTAGTTAAGTCAGCTAGCAAAGCAGCTACTTACTTAGCTGACTAGTTGGCTAGCAACTCAGCTAGCTGGTCAGCTCACTAGTGGGATCGCTTGTTTCCATCAGGTCAGCTAACTAGTCGGCTAACTCGCCTGCCAACCGGTCAGCAAACTAGTTGTCTCACTCACCAGCCAACAGGTCAACTATGTTGC
>NW_006974386.1:0-702 GCF_000164805.1 Carlito syrichta | reverse complement strand
AATGAGTCTTTATCATAAAGCCAAAAATGATAGTTTTAGTTCAGAGTCTGAATTACAGTCCTTGAAATGTTCAAGAAAGTTTCCAGGTGCAAAGTTCTCCATGCAGCAGTAATTCTACTTCTGGGGCTTCTATGACCTTCAGAGCTTTGTAATCGCCTTTCTTGTCCAGGTGTCTTCGTTACTTTTCTCTTATCCTGCAGTGTTTATTTCTAAAGAAAAATCAAAAGAAGCTTTTAATGACATTTCCCAGGCCCCCAAGGTTGCTTTCTATATTTAGTTAATTATCATAAAAGTGTCTAATTAGTACATTATGAATTCAATGAAAACCTACTCTATGAATGTTTACTTAAAATTTAACTAAAGAATTAAGTAAAAACCTTAACGATTAATCTTTATCCTAAGTCTGTGAAGACAGTGTTATAAATCACCTACATAACTCCTAGATAAGTGTTAGAACTTATAATGAATTCATAATGAACTTACCATAAACTTGTACTTCTAAAAAACCTTATGTCTAAACACTAAACTGCATAATTCTAAATCAAATAAGGAGTGAATATACTTATATCATTTTTTACTCAAGCAATATCTAGTAACTTATAACCAAGTAAAAGAAAACATTCTTGATGTGCTTCAGAGTTTAACCCTTGCATATGTTAGAAAAGGCCAAGCGGCATAGTGGGAAAATGGGAAAATGAACCG
>NW_006974385.1:0-656 GCF_000164805.1 Carlito syrichta | reverse complement strand
CTGGAATATATAAAATAAATGTGGTATATACACAGTGGAATAATATGCAGCCATAAAAAAGGACAGATGTAAGGATTTTGCAGAACGTGTGATGGACATGAGGTAGGTCATTTTCACTGATTTATCACAGAAACAAAGAACATATCTACACATGTTCTCACTCATGAGCTGAACTTCATCACTTATAGTGCTGTAAGAAAGTGATTGGCAATAGGTGAAAACTCTTTAGGGGAAGGAATGGGATTTGCAGTGGAGCGATACTGCTAAGTAATGGAGAGATATACCTCATCAACCATGGACTCTGCAAAATCAATGTTTGTACGTCTAACTCTGAATTATACCCCACATTTTAAAAAAATAAATAATTAAATGAATAAACCTAGGAAAGCTGTAAAACATGCAAATTGACTTTATATGTTTATTCTATTTCTTATTTTTATTTTTTACTTTAGATATGGGTACAATTCAGGGTTAGGACTAGAAATGTTCTTTATGCAGGGATTGATTTTTTAAAAATTGTATAATACTCCAATGAAAACTCCTTTTCCATTTAATATGTTAGAATACATGACCAACCTTCCATCCATCCATCCATTCATCCATCCATCCATTCATCCAGTAAGCATTTATGAGTGCCTACTATGTGTCAGGACCTG
>NW_006974384.1:0-703 GCF_000164805.1 Carlito syrichta | reverse complement strand
CATCCCAGCACTTTGGCAGAAAGAGATGAGAGGATTGCCAGAGCCCAGAGCTTTGAGAGCAGTCTGCACAACTTGATGAGACCTCAGTTCTACAATGAATTAAAAACTGTGTGGTAATGGTGGTGCCTGACTGTATTTTCAGCTACTTTGTAGGTTAAAGCCTATAGTTCCTACTACTGGGAAGACTGAGGCAGAAGGATTTCCTGAGTCCAGAACCGAGGCTATGGTGACCATGAGCGTGCCACTGCCCTCCAGCCTGGGAAACACAGTGAAATTGGCAAAATAAATAAATAAATAAATAAATAAATAAATAAATAAATAATAAATAAATAAGAGTCAATTTATTGATAAAAATTCCCGCCAAATATTTCATTCATTCTTTTTTTTTTCTGAGATTTGTCCTCACTCTGTTGCCCTGGCCGGAATGCCATGGCATTCTGACATTCACTCCAGCCTCGACCTACTGCACTCAGGCATTCTTTCCACTTCACCTTCCAAGTAGCTGGAACTACAGGCATGTGCCACCATGTCTGGCTATTATTTTGATTTTTGATGTAGAAACGAGGTCTCACCAAATTGCTCAAACTGATCTCAAATACCTGGACTCAGACAATCCTCTCACCTTGGTCTCCCAAAATGCTGGGATGCCTGGTGTGAGCCACCGCGCCTGGCCCTCTTTTTTTTTAATGTCCACTTTAGATGG
>NW_006974383.1:0-553 GCF_000164805.1 Carlito syrichta | reverse complement strand
TCACACCCAGCCACCACAGCCTCAGCATGCTGGGCTCTGGCAAGCCTTTTCCCATCCTTCCTCAGAGTGGGAAGAACAGGTGCATCCCACCACACCCGGCTCATTTGGGATAAATGGTAAAGACGAGGCCTCACCAAGGTACCTGGGAGCATCTTGTCCCATGGGCTCAGGTTGGCTTCTGGCCTCAGACTCACAAAGCACTGGGATGACGAGACTGAGCCCCAGAGCCCAGCCTCGATCCTTAATCAAAAATGAACTAGAATATCCGGTGTGCGTTCCCATGCCTGGAATCTCAGGGCTCTGGGAGGCCAAGGCTAGAGGATGGTTGGAGTCCAGGAGCCGAAGGCATGCTCTGACCAGGCAAGGAGACCCATCCCAACAGGTGATCTGGAGTCGAGGTGCCGATGATCCCAGTCCCTCCAGAGGCTGTGGAGGGAGTATCCCTGGAGTTTGTGAAATCCAGTATGGCTCTGAATGACGTTCATGTCCCCGGATCCTAGCCTGGGCCACAGAGCCATACCCTGTTTCCAAAAACACCAGAATCGTATACAGA
>NW_006974382.1:0-778 GCF_000164805.1 Carlito syrichta | reverse complement strand
GGCTTCTTCCTCTTCTAAACACAAATCTCTGCCTTCTCTTACTTAAAAAGATACCTATGATCTCATCAGGGTCTAGCTAGATCATGCAGGAGAATCTCCCAATGTAGAGATCTTTAATTTAATCACATTTGTAAAAGCCCTTTTTCCAGTGAAAGAATCTTTCACAGGTCTCAGGACACAGTTCCCAGTCAGAAGAACTGATCATATCCCATCTTCATATCCACCAACTTTTAGACAAAGCCTCCCTTTCCCTGATCCTTGGACTTGAGCTTGATAACATTTTGTCCCCTTACTCATATCTCCTAGTGCCCCCTGACACAATGTAGGCTCCCACTGCCTCTCCCCTCCTGTAATTTTTGCACTAGGAGCCAATATGGCCACTGAGATGTTTGGAAGGCAGGGACTTTAACCTGACAATGAATGATGTCCGGTACCGTGTTCTGTGATCAATGACCAGAATCACTTCCTGTTGTGTTTATATAAGACCCAGTGACTTGGAAAGATAATCTACAGAAGGGTGTTATTGCAAACCTTGGAAGGGATCCTACAGAACACTTGTTACAATATATTTTTCTGGTTCTTTAAATTGATTTTTTTTTGTTACATCCAAGGTACAGGCTATATTATTGTTGCTCTTGTTGATTTCTCTGTTTTGTCATTTTTGGTGATTTCTTGTTTCTCACTGGTGTGGTTGTTTTTGATAATTTCTTTCTAAGCCAATTTTTTTGTTAGATCCAAAGTTCCAGTTGTATTATCGTTGCTATGGTGGATTCCCCTG
>NW_006974381.1:0-721 GCF_000164805.1 Carlito syrichta | reverse complement strand
ACTAGCTGTCTTAACTAGTTGGTTAGTGAGTTAGCAAGGAGACTTAAATTTTGGCTGAGTAGGCACACTACTTATCTGGTTTAACACGTTGGCTGACTACTCGGCCGACTTGTTAGGTGACTTAACATGTCGGCCGATTAGTCAACTGACTAATTAGCTGACCTAAATTGTCGGCTGACTAGTTAGCTGAGCTAACTTGTCAGCTTACAAGTTGGTCGACTAGTAAGCCGATTGGTTAGCTGGCATCTAGTTTGCCAGCTAGTCGGCAGATCGATTACATGACTTAACTAGTCAGCCAGCGAGTGAGCCAACAGGTGAGTTGACTTATCTACTCGGCCTACAAGTGAGCCGATTGATCAGCTGACTTAACTAGTGGGCTGGCGAGTGAGCTAACTGGTCAGCCATATTTAGTCGGCTGTTGAGTGAGCCTACTGGTCAGAAGATTTAACAAGTTGGCCGGTGAGTGAGTTGACAAGTGAGCCAACTTAACTAATTGGCCGGTGATAGAGCCGACAGGTGAGCTGCCTTAAGTCTTTGGTTGACGTGTGAGCCTACTGATGAGCTAACTTAACTAGTCAGATTGCAAACAAGGCAAATTGCTAGCTGTCCTGTAGGCTTGTGAGCAAGCCGCAAGTTAGTTGACCTGTTGGCTGGTGAACGAGCTGACTAATTTGCTGACAGGTAGGCAAGCGAGGGAGCCGAACATTTAGCTTACCTAATG
>NW_006974380.1:0-869 GCF_000164805.1 Carlito syrichta | reverse complement strand
AATCTGGTTTTTTTCTGTGATAAATCACTGAAAATGACCTACCTCATATCCATCATACGTTCTGCAAAATCCTTCCATCTGTTCTTTTTTTATGGCTGCATAATATTCCACTGTGTATATACCTTACTTCTTTTATCCTTTCCAGCTTTCATGGGAAACATGGTTGGTACCACGTTTTATTGCAAATGTGATTAGAACTACAAAAACATACTGGTGCAGGTATCATTTTGGTGAAATGATTTGAGTTCCTCCAGGTATATTCTCGACAGGGGTATTACTGTGTCACATATTAGGTCAATATCTTGTCCCTTTACAAACCAACACACTGTTTTCCAAAGATTGTCCTCTACTTTTCAGTCCACATGCAGTGTAGAAGCATTTATTTCTTTCCAAATTCTTACCTGCATCAGTTATTATTTGTTTTATTAATGATTGCCAGGCTTACATGTCTTATGTGGTATTTCAAAGTGATCCATTTAGAGTTAATGTGTATGGTGATAGATAGGGGTCCTGTTTCAAACTTTTGCATGATGTCAGTCTTTTCCCAGCACCATTTACTGAATATGATCTCCATTAACCAGTGGGTCTTGGAGGTTTTTTCAAAGATGAGTTGGTTGAGAATTTGAGGATTTCATTCTCTGTTCTGATCCACTGGCCTATGGACCTATTCTTATACCAATACCAGGCTGTGTTGATTACTGTAACCATAGAGTAAACTTTGAAGTCTGGAACTGGGATAGCTCCTGCTTTGTTTCTTTTGATAAGATTCTTTTAGCAATTCACGATTGTTTCTGGTTTCATATGAATTCTTTTCTGCAATCTCCATATCTGGGAAGAATGATGTTAACTTAAAGGTTATTTCACTGAAT
>NW_006974379.1:0-1070 GCF_000164805.1 Carlito syrichta | reverse complement strand
AAATAACTAATTAGGCAAAAGTTTTTCCTCAGAAGATATTTGAATAAGTTAATATAAATGTCATAGTGCTGAGCCATGAACACAGCTGGGACCCATCCATATTAAGTTATCTTCTAAAGAAGAAGAAATGTGAGGTGGAAAATTAAAATCCAAAAGAAAAAAAATTCTGAAAAAATCCTAAACTTCCTTTACAAGTCCTTAGTTCAATCATCTCTCTCAACACAAATTCACCAGAACTGCTAAGCTGCAGTCAAGGGGACAAGCTCCTGTGTCATCTGCCCTTTATTATCTCTTGGAACAGGGGTCAGCAAATGGCTTCTGTAATGGCACCGATAGTAACTATTCTAGGCTGTCTGGTCCAGGGGCAAAAATTGAGCAACTATTCTCGCCAAAGCATTCTTTTTCTCCCCATTTTATGTTTATACCCCAAAATGTGAAAACCATCTTTCACTTAAAGGTCCTGCAAAAATAGGGAGCAGGCTAGACTCGGCCCATGAGTCATAGTTTGCTGACTCCTGTCCTAGAAGATGCTGATAAAACCACAAAAACACAGAAATGCAGATGGCAGCAGAGTATGGTAGGTGAGGAAGCAGAGCATGTAGATAACATTGAAACAGGGTAACAAGTTCTCGAATCCTTGGGGACTAATTTTGTTTGGTGACCGTGGTATGTATTTGCATGTTTAAGATTGTCCATCTATTTGGAAAGTAGCAAAGGTTAGTATTTCCAGGCCAGGGAAGTTTACGAGTCCATGAGGTCCTAAGCCAAAATGGAGAGGGAAAAGAAAATTGTGACCAAGAAATAAGTGCTGTAATTTGCGAATGGATTATTCGATATTTTGGAGGTCTTAATTAATAGTCTGGAACTTCATCCCACTGACAAATGTGCTAATATTCGAGGCCAAGAGCCTGGCCTGAGAAGAGGGCCTGCAAGGTAACTGTGGTTGTTGTAATGATCTTGTAACGACAGTGCGGCTGCAGCTCCATGGGTTAAAAATGCAAGTACCCACCTATGTTTCCAATCAACGGTTTAGGAATGAGAGCCTTAGTAACCCTGAGGGATTTTAGTGT
>NW_006974378.1:0-4167 GCF_000164805.1 Carlito syrichta | reverse complement strand
CTGTCAGTCATTTTCTTATAGTATTACATCAGATGTTCAAGGTCCACTATATGAGTGAGAACATGTGATACTCAGACCTTTGTTTCTGTGAGAGATCACTCAATATTTTAGACTCTAGTTCCATCCAGGTTACTGCAAAATTCATGATTTTGTTCTTGTTTATGGCTGCGTAGTATTCCATCAAGTATATGTACCACGATTTTTAAATCCAGTCCTCTTTTGATGGACAGCACAGTTGTTTCCAGGTTCTTGTTATTGTGAACAATGCTGCAATAAACATACTTGTGCAGTTATCTTTTTTATAGAGTGATTTGAGTTCTTCAGGCTATATGCCCAGTAGGGGGATTGCGGATTCATATGGGAGGTCAATATTTAGAGCTTTTAGGAATCACCATACTGTTTTCCACAGAGGTTGCACTAATTTGCACTCCCACCAACAGTGTAGAAGTGTTCCCTTTTTGCCACACCCTCTCCAGCAACTGTTGTTTTTTGAGTTATTGATAATTACCATTCTGACTGGAGTTAGGTGGTATCTCAGTGTGGTTTTGATTTGTATCTCCCTGATGATTAGTGAGATTGAACATTTTTTCATGTGTCTGTTGGCTGCTTGGATGTTTTCCTTTGAGAAGTGTCTGTTCATATCTTTTGCCCACTTTATAATGGGGTTGTTTGTTTTTTTTTCTTTTCAGCACATTTGAGTTCCTTGTAGACCCAAGATGTTAAGCCTTTGTCAGACCTGGAGTTGGCAAATACTTTTTCCCAATCTGTAGGCTGTCTCCCTGCTCTCTTTATGGTTTCTTTGGCTTTGAAGGAGTACATTAAATTCAGGAAAATACAACTTCAATTCATTTGGGTCAATGGTGAGACTCTAAGATTTCCCTGTTCATATAACTGTATGGATTAAGCTACATTTTCCTTTGCAATCAAGGTAAAACAGGTCTTTTAATTGATTGATGAATTCTGCTGGATTGAAAGTGATGATATTGTTGGAATTAAGTAGAAATGGACTCTCCAGTTCACCAATTTTGAATGGAAAAATGTGGGAATAAATGTGTACCATCACTAAAGCTGAGTGTCCACTATTGAGCAGTTTGAGAGGAATTAGATATATATTTTTTAATGTTAAAACATTTACCAATTCTTAGTCTAGCTACAATAGTTTTAAGATGCACTCAGGCAAATGTACCCTAGACAATCAAAAAACCAATAATATGGAGTATGTACTGGAAGCTCTTGTTGAGATTTAGAAAAAGAACCAAGACACAGAAGGAGATTCAAATTCTAAGGCAGATGCCTAGCATGGATGCTTAGTAATGGACATTTAGTTAATGAAATAACTCTAAATCGGGATGAACTATTTCAAAGGTAGGCCAAATGATGACATATTCTATATATGTTCAGTGAATCACTATTGTGCTAAAGGACTATATTTAGTATCATTAAGAAAGTGCTTGTCAATGGCTTAAAAATAATTTTTTTGAGGTCAAAATCTTGTGCTCAATGAGAAGTCAATTATGTACTGTCCCATAGACACTTTCATAGATCATCTTTTTATATGGGGTGCCTTTTTTTTGCTTTTATATTGCACACAATGTATTAGTTCCTAGTGACAAAATTCTGCGTAATAGTTTGGTCAGCATAAGTTTTAATAAGTCAATCAGAAGCTTTATAAACCAAACTCTAAATTCTGAATTGCACCAAAACCAAAATACTTGAGGCTTGATATCAGTTGAAAAATATTTGTTACCCTACTATGTGCACCAATAGGAGCTCTCTTTAGAGACTAGTCATGGCCGGTGATTAGTATAGAAGGAAAACAAATATTTATGATTGATAGAATATGTTGTTAAGATAATAGAATACCACAAATATCAGCAATGTGGAGAGAGGTCTTAGATTCTCAATAATAATAATGATTATTTTAATGTCTATGATGGGCTGGGCTTGGTTGCTCAGCCTGTAATCCCAGTACTTTGGGGAGGCCAAGGAAAGTGGATTGCCTGAGCCTGCTGGTTTGAGACCAGCCTGGGCAACTTGGAGAGACCTTGTATCTACAATAAACATCAAAACATTACCTGGGCATGGTAGCATGTACCTGTTGCTCTGGCTACTTGAAAGGCTGAAGCAGAAGGATCACAGGAGCCCAGCAGGCTGAGGCTGCAGTGGCCATGAGCAAGCTACTGCACTCTAGCCTGGGTGACAGAGTAACACTCTAACTCAAAAAAAAATCTATGATGCTATCAGTGGCCAAAAGTTATAAAGATTTTGATGGTGGTTTCTTCAATCACAAAATAGAAATATTGTGCCAAAATTGTAGCTGAATATCATTGAGGATCCAGGTCTTGTAATTGTTCTCTATTAATTTAGGTATTATGTTTATAAATAAAACTTATTTTTTCATGGTTTACTTTGCCAAGAATTGAAGACCAACAATACCTCTATCCTATGGACTTTAAAAGACAAGTACTACTTAATGATAACTGAACGTCTGAGTTGGAAAAAAGTCTGTAGTATAATATCTGAGATATAGTTATCTCCAGAATTAGATGGAATCCAAAAATTACTTACCAAGTACCTCTAATTACAACTGCAAGCAATAGAAATGTCTTTTCTGTGGGGAAGAAATGAAAAATGGTATTATATCATTTATAGTTGTTAAGATTTTAAAAACTCTATCATGTCTTTAGTGTACAAAAAAGTATTGGTAAATTCTGTTTAATTAAATGAAAATCTAAATTATGAAATTAGTAATCTCAAGAATTGGAAAATATTTTGTGAAATTACTCTCTAACACCATTAAATGATATGGTTCTGCCATTGTTTGAATGTTTGCTTCCTTCAAATCTTATGTTAAAATTTGATTCCCAATATTAGAGATGGAAGTGTCATGGGAACAGATTCCTCATGAATAGATTAGTGCTGTCCCTCAATGATGAGTGAGTTTTTGTTCTATTAGTTCCTTTCAGAGATGATTGTTAAAAAAGAAGCTTGCATTTACCTTCTCTCTCTCTCCTCTTGTCTTGTCATGTGATCTCAACACACACAGACTCCGTCTTGTTTCCCAACATGAGTGAAAGCAGTCTGAGGCTCTCACCAGATACAGATGCCCAACCTTGCACTTTTCAGCCATTAGAATTATTAACCTTTTTTCTTTACGAATGACCCTACCCCAGGTATTTCTTGATAGCAACACTATGTGGATTCAGATAGGTACCTATGATAAATGACCAGAAAAATAGTCAAATTAACCTTAGAATATTAGAAATGTAATAAATAATTTTATACTTATATTTCAAATAATTTGTGCTTATATAGAAAACAAAACATTCTCATGAGATTATATAAAATATCTATTAAGAGATATGGTCATAATTAAAATTAAGAGAAAATTCACACTTATTTTAAGGTGGCTGGTAATTGTTGGGTTAGCAGTATATTGGTAACTTTGGATTACTTTTCTCTACCTGTTTGAAACCTCACTTAGTATTTAATTTAAAAAAATTATGAATTGTTGGGTTAGCAGTATATTGGTAACTTTGGATTACTTTTCTCTACCTGTTTGAAACCTCACTTAGTATTTAATAAAAAAAATTATGAATCTCCATACATATTTAATAACATTGTTTAAGTATGTTATGATATCTCTTACTGTCAGGCCACTCCATCACAATATTTGCATTCTATATCGACAATTATCCTTTTGACTTACCATCTCTTAAATATCCTTCAAATGAACTCTTCATGAAAGCTTTCTTTATCTCTGAATTTGGGATAGATGCTTTTTTATTTGCTTATATATAACTATAATCAATATTAGTTCAAATTCCATTTATTTGTTTATCTTGGTTTAGAGATCAGTCTTTCTCACAATGTAATTTACAGACCACTGCATTAACATCATATGGAAGCCGGGCTCGGTGGCTCAGCCTGTAATCCCGCGCCTTTGGGAGGCTGAGGTGAGTGGATTGCCTGAGCCCGCGGGTTCGAGACCCACCTGGGCAGCGAGACCTCATCTCTACAATAAATCAAAAAAATCAGCCGGGCGTGGTAGCGCATGCCTGTAGTTCCAGCTACTCAGAAGGCTGAGGCGGAAGGATCGCCGGAGCCCAGCAGGCGAGGTTGCGGTGGCCGGAAGCGGCCACTGCACTCCAGTCTGGGCGACAGAGG
>NW_006974377.1:0-745 GCF_000164805.1 Carlito syrichta | reverse complement strand
TTTTTTACCACTCTTTCTGTGGTAAGAATAAAAGACTAAATTACAAGTGAGTTCAGGCCCGGGCTTGATGGCTCAGCCTGTCATCCTAGCACTTGGGAGGCTGAGGCAAGTGGATTGCCTGAGCCTGTGGGTTTGAGACCTGCCCAGGCAACTTGGCGAGACCTCATCTCTACAATAAATCAAGAATTAGCCAGGTATGGTAGTGCAAACCTGTAGTTCCAGCTACTTGGAAGGGTGAGGTGGAAGGGTGAGGTGGAGCCCAGCAGGGCAATGCTGGGGTGGCCATGAGTGTGCCACTGCACTCCAGCTTGGGTGAAGGAGTGAGACTCCAACTCAAAAAAAAAAAGTGAGTTTAGTTAACTGCTTTTAAAAGGCTAAGTAATAGCCAAGATTCTTCTTGATTGAACATAAATTTACATTTCTACTATTTTGAGTTGCTGGAAATGCATACTTTGATGTGGTAAATATGTTGAACAAATTACAAAGGGGTGGTAAACAGTTTCGCATTAAAGAAAGTATTTCAGAACAGGAGTCCTGCCATCTCACTCTCCTCCATGGGCACCATGAGCTTCACCACTCACTCCATTACCTTCTTCACCAACTACTGGTCCCTGGGCTCCATCCAGCTACCCAGCATCTGGTCTGCCAGCAGCACAGCCAGCATCTATGCAAGCACCAGTGGGTTGGGTTTTGGGATCTCTGTGTCCCACTCCAGCAGCTTCTGGGGCAGCTGGTGATCCAGGGG
>NW_006974376.1:0-764 GCF_000164805.1 Carlito syrichta | reverse complement strand
GTTGGAGTCTCACTCTGTCGCCCAGACTGGAGTGCAGTGGCCGCTCCCGGCCACCGCAGCCTCGACCTGCTGGGCTCTGGCAATCCTTCCGCCTCAGCCTTCCCAGTAGCCGGAATTACAGGCATGCACTACCACGCCTGGCTGATTTCTGAAGGCCATCTTCACAGAGATGCTCTAAGGCAGACTGCCCACATGGGTGCCTGCCTGAAGCAAAAAGAGCCACGTCCGTGGTCCTGAACTATGAATGTCTCCAGGGAACGTTGTTTCTCCTGACCCTAGGCCGCTGGGGGGTGCCCTTCCAAACTCTCCCAGAATTTCTGCACAAGGTGAAAAAGATGATAAAGAGAACTGGTGAGATAAATAATCAGGGGTGAGGGAGAGGGAAAGGGACTGATAAAGTGAAGGTAAGAGTAGATAACACTGGAGCTCCACTGAGTGCCAAATGGAACCACACCAGAGGTGTGGGCCAAATGGAACCACACCAGAGGTGGTTTTCCACAGAAGGCCTGGGGGCCTTTTCAGAGATGGACTCCTGAGATGTTTCTGGCACTTATTCCCCAGGAGCCAGTGACAGAGAGGGCAGGTGGGAGGCGAGCTCTCTGAAAATGAGGGCTAATCAGACACTAGGAGGATCAGGGTCAAGGAGGTCATGTCACCAACTATTGGGTGCATCCTCTTCTTCCTCAATAGCAGCCTAATCCCCTCATTCCTCTGTCAGCATCAAACTGGACATCTGCTGGGAATCTGAAAGGTTCACTTGTGGA
>NW_006974375.1:0-640 GCF_000164805.1 Carlito syrichta | reverse complement strand
TTCTTAGGCAGGAGCGCTATTTTAGGTGGGGGCCACGCCTAGGCTTACCCTTTGGAGGGGCCAGGTTCCTCGTGGCTGGCTGACTTTCAAGTGTTTCTTGTAGAGGTGGTCTTGTGGCAGGGTAGGTTCTTAGGGATTGTATATCTGGGAAAGATTTCAATTCTCCCTCACTGATGAAGCTTAGCATGACTGGGTAGGTTATTCTCAGTTGAAATTGTTTATCTTTTAGAACTTTGAAGATAGGGCTCCAAGATCTCCTAGCCTGGAGGGTTTCTGTAGGTAAATCTGCTTCTCTTCTAATTGGTCTTCCCTGGTATGTGGTCTGACCTTTTTCTGTTGCAGGCTTTCGGACTTTTTCTTTTATACCTACTCTGTTCAGGCGAATTATTATGTCTGGGAGTTGGTCTTCTCATTTGTAGTCTTGTAGGGGTTCTCTGTATCTCTTGTGTTTGAATTTTTTCATCCTTGAGGAGATGAGGGAAGTTTTCTTGAATGATTTCATGAAATGTTTGTTCCAGTGTGGCCTCTGTTTCTCTCTATGCCTCAGGAAGGCCAATTACTCTTAGGTTCAGTCTCCTGAAGTGATCATTCATCTCTTGAAGGTTTTGTTCTGTCCATTTGAGCTGCTTTTCTATGCCTT
>NW_006974374.1:0-464 GCF_000164805.1 Carlito syrichta | reverse complement strand
TTCCTTATTCCCATCCTAATAGCCTAGCAGACACTGGTGAAGGCAGAATATTTTTTGAAATTTCCCTCAAAACACCATTCTTAGAGAATTGTTATTAGCTGATCTATCTGACAGTTAGCTGGAAATCCTTATTCTCAGTGCTTGTCTTTATTTGACCTAACCCAAGCTTCACTAAGTGTAGACAGAGCAGACAAATTCTTGGAGGCATTTTGTGAAAACCATCAGAAGCAAGTGTTGAAAAATACAGCTGCCTGAGGTGGAGTAACAACTGGAGTATACAAGACCCTGGCCATGAAATGTAAAATAAATAATTAGAGAATGAGACATCCATAGAGGACTTTGAAAAGCTTCACCATAGCTGGGCTGGGTGGCTCAGCCTGTAATCCCGCGCCTTTGGGAGGCTAAGGTGAGCAGATTGCCTGAGCCCGCGGGTTCGAGACCCGCCTGGGCAGCAAGACCTCATC
>NW_006974373.1:0-406 GCF_000164805.1 Carlito syrichta | reverse complement strand
GACCAGCTCAATGGAGAACCTATTATGGGCATGGCTCAGTAACTAGAACACGCTTAACAGTGGAAAACCAGTCACTGGGACTCCTATTATTTAGCAGGCCTAGTCTGGGATAACAACACAGATGAGGTCTAGTTACTGGAATGTACATTTTTAAGGAAGCCCAGTTACTAGGACACACATCACAGAAGAGGACTAATCACTGCAGAATCGATCACAGTATATGGCCAGTCATTGGAAATCACAGGGGGGTCCCAATCACCGAGGCACCCATTATGGAGTAGACCAAGTCAGTGTTATACCCATTGTAGAGGAGTGTTAGTCACTGGGACACATCATATATGAAAAGTAGGCACTGAAGTAACATCACAGGGGAGGTCTAGTTACTAGGGCACCAATCACATGGGAT
>NW_006974372.1:0-1114 GCF_000164805.1 Carlito syrichta | reverse complement strand
GGGGGCGGGCGGGAGGACCCCGTCGCCCGGGAGAAGCACCCCACGCGGGGCGGCCCGGTCGTCCGCGCGCCCTCGGCGTGCCGTGGCTCGGTCGCCGAGAGCACGTCGGGCCGCGAGCACGTGGTTCCGCTGGGCCGTGGAGGGAGCGGCCGGACCGGGCGGGTCGGCGGGGAGCGCGGCCCCGCTCCTGTTCCTCCGGGCCTGTCGGGTCCAGGCGCGGGGGGCCGCGGGGCGGGGGCCGCTTATCGAACAGCCTCGAAGCCGGCTCGGCGGCTCAGCCCGTGATCCCCCCTTTGGGAGGCCGAGGTGAGTGGACTGCCTGAGCCCGCGGGTTCGAGACCCGCCTGGGCAGCGAGACCTCGTCGCCACAATCAATCGAAAAATCAGCCGGGCGTGGTAGCGCGCGCCTGTAGCTCCGGCGACTCGGAAGGCTGAGGCGGGAGGCTCGCCGGAGCCCGGCAGGTCGAGGCTGCGATCGCCATGAGCTTGTCACTGCCCTCTAGCCTGGGCAAGAGTGAGACTCCAACCCCCCCACCAAAAAAAGTAGTGCCTTCACGGCTGGGCATCGCAGGGGATGTCGGGAGACACATCAGCTAGTTGTGCAGGACCGTGCTGCAGGGGCGGGGGACCCCAGGTCCGTTTCCCCCCAACCCCAGGCAAAGCCCACTTCTCCTGGGTCTCCTGCTTAGAGATGGTTTCTCTGCAGTCACACCTCTCTCGCTCTCTGTCTCTGCCTTTCCCTTCCTTCTTCTCCCTCCCCTCCCACCTCCCTCCTTATTTTATTTTATTTTATTTTTCAGGGTCTCACTGCTACCCAGGTTGGAGTGAGGTAGCTCCATCACGGCTCACCGCAGCCTCGACTTCCTGGACTCAAGTAATCCTCCTGCCTCAGCCTCCCCAGTAGTTGCACCACCACACACAGCTATTATTATTATTATTATTATTATTTTTTTTTTTTTTGTAGAGACGAGGGCTTGCTATGTTGCCCAGGCTGGTCTCGTACTCCTGGGCTCAAGCGATCCTCCTGCCTCGGCCTCCCCAAGTGCTGGGATCGCAGACGTGAGCTGCTGCCCCCAGCCTCCACCTTCGCCTCTCCGAAGCAGATCTACGAGGT
>NW_006974371.1:0-331 GCF_000164805.1 Carlito syrichta | reverse complement strand
CCATGCTTGGCTCATTTTGTTGGTTTCTTGTAGAGACGAGGTCTCGCCAAGGTGCCGGGGTTGGTCTCAAACCCGGGGGCCCAGGTCGTCCTCTCGTGTTGGTCTCCAAAATGGCCAACTTGACAGGCTTGATAACCCACACCCGGCATTCAAATCCTGTTCTGGGCCCCACCACAAGGCCTGCTCCCTTCAGACGACCAGGGACCCAGAGAGGGTAGTCTGAGTTGCCTGCCAAGCCTGCCTGAGTGAGCACCTGGCACAGGAGTGTGTTGCCGCTGGAGCAACCACCCCTCTGCCACCTCATTTCCCAGGGTGGACTCGCTGGCTCCTC
>NW_006974370.1:0-737 GCF_000164805.1 Carlito syrichta | reverse complement strand
TCCTTGGCAAAGGAATAACACAGGAGGTATCACAATTCCAGATGTCAAACTTTACTGTAAGACTACTGCAAGCAAAACAGCCTAGTATTAGAACATAAACAGGCGCATAGACAAATGAAACAGGATAAGATTCCAGAAGCAAAGCCTAAATTTCTCAACCAACTCATCTTTGTCAAAGCCTTCAGCAACAACCACGGAGAACAGGAGAACCTATTCAGTAAATGATGCTGAGAAAACTGACTGACCACATGAACAAGATTAAAACAATATGCTTACCTATCACTATACATGAAAATCAGCTTAAATGGATCAGAGGCCTAAGTGTAAAACCTCAAATGATAAGAATCTTACAAAATGTAGGAGACACACTTATGGAAATTGGAACTGGCAACCAATTCCTAATCAAAATCCCACGTACATATGTCTTTATAATTAAGATCAACAAGAGGGAGCTCATCAAACTGACAAGCTTCTCAGAGGCATAAGAAATAATCAGGACAGTGGGAAGACAGCCCACAGAACGAAAAAAAAAAATTTGCCAACGGTATATCTGACCAAGGCCTAACATCAAAGATCTACAAAGAACTCAAATGTGACAAAAGAAAAAAAAATGGTTCATTAAAAAGTGAACAAAAGGCCTTGCTAGAGTCTGGCGTGGCCGTGTGCTCTTTGAGTATTGGCTGTCGCCATGCTTCCTGGCTTTGGTCCCCCTTCCCCATCTTGGGGAGCTGAATCTT
>NW_006974369.1:0-322 GCF_000164805.1 Carlito syrichta | reverse complement strand
GATACTCTAGGCCCAAGACTCGAGCCTCCTTCCCAAATGATGTCTGTCTGTTCATGATGGTCCAACTCCATACACAAATGGATGTTCCTCTTTTATTTACTTTTTTCTTTGAGTTAGAGCCTCACTCTGTCACCCAACCTGGAGGGTGGTGGCTCCCTCCTGGCCACTGTAACCTCAGCCCACTGGGCTAAGCATTTCCCTGGACTTCTGAGGAGGCTGAAAGATAGGCCCGGTCCACCACACTCGTCTAATTTGGGATGGAGGGTAGAGACGAGGTCTTGCCGAGGTGCCCGGGCAGGTCTCGGCCCACAGGCTCACTTCA
>NW_006974368.1:0-317 GCF_000164805.1 Carlito syrichta | reverse complement strand
TCCATCAGCAGCAGGCTTGATTCTGATTGTTCTTCACCCAAGGCCATGCCACCAGAGGCAATTATTAGTCATTGACATTTTCTCCTAAGACTCAGTAAGAAGAACTGGATCTGATTATCTTTGGTTCAATTACTTTATCTTAATTGAGGGGAAATATGACATTTCTGTGACTAGTTTCTACCGGCGAACTGATTTCTTGTGCAATTGAAACCAGTAGTCCTACAATGTCAAAACCTTAACATTGTGTGTTTTTTAAATTTCCCTTAAGGGAATAGAGTTACATCAAAATTTGGGGAACATTTTTCCATAACCAGGCT
>NW_006974367.1:7915-11875 GCF_000164805.1 Carlito syrichta | reverse complement strand
TGGTTGGTCATGGCATTGCCGTACAGCCTTCATTACTCTGTGCCTGACAGTCACCCTCAACTTGTGGCTGTCTGCTCCTTGAGTTCACACACGTCTTTGCCATGGGGCATGAGTGTGGAGGGTGGTGGCAGGCATTCTGGGATGTGTGGCCAAAGGGATGAGATGAACATGCCTGGGGCCAGCCTGAAACCTCCCGTGAACTATAGGTGGGAAAATGCCCTTTCCTCTCCCATCCCTAAAGATGACTCTTTGCACTGGGTGGCAGGGTTGTTGTTGTTGTTGATGGTGGTGATTATTATTATTTACTGTCGGAATTCCACACTGTCTCCCAGGCTGAGTGCAGGGGCATGCTCACAGCCACCATGGACTCCACCTGCTGGGCTCTGGTGATCCTCCTGCCTTGGTCCCTCTAGTGGCTGGAATGACAAGCCTGCCCCCACGCCAGTCTAATCTTTGGATTTGTTTTGGTGGCCGAGACAAGTTCTTGCCCAGTGTCCCAGACTTGTATCAGACCCGCAGGCTTAGGCTTTCCACTCACATCTGCATCCAAAGTCCAGGATGCCAGGCTGAGGCCCTAAGCCCGGCCTATGGTTGTGGTGGTGGTGGTTAGTACTATTATTCTGAGTCGAAGACACATATGTTGCACAGGCCAGAGTGCAGTGGCCCAATCTTGGCCACCATGGCCTCCACACAATAGACATGGGCGATCCTCCTGCTGCAGCCTCGCGAGTGTCAAGAATGACAGGAGTGTGGCACCATTCTTGGCTCATTTTGTTGGTTTCTTGTAGAGATGATTTCTCACCAAAGTGCCCGGGTAGGTCACGAACCTGGGAGCTCAGGTCATCCTCTTGCCTTGGCCTTCCATAGTGCTGGGGTGACTGGTGTGAGCCCCTTGTACCTGGCTTTCACACACATCTCAGGGCCCCACTGTGAGGTCCACTCGCTTCAGAAGACCTGGGACCCCGAGTAGGCAGCGAGAGGTGCCTGCAGAGCCAGCCAAGAAGGAATACCTGGGTCAGATGTGTGTCTCTGCCAGAGCTCCCAAACCTCCACTTGCTCCATTCCCCAGGGTGCACATGATTGCTCCTCCCAGAGGCCCTCTCAAGGAAAGGGAGTGTGTGATTCTCATTCATTGTGAGAGGGTGGCTGGGCTGCACACTCCTGTCTCCTGGACACTCAGGGAGGCTGAGATGGGAAGATGGCCAGAGACAGGGAGCTGAGACAAGGCTGGACACCATAGCAAGCCCCAACCTCGACCCCAAGCAAATCCCAGAAAACCTTGGGTGAGGGCAGACCTCAGCAGGAGGTTCACCTCAGGTCCAGAGTTCAAGACGAGGAAGGAAAACCAGGATGTCGATCAAATGGAAAGCCTGTGATCACAGCAGTTTGGGAGGAAGAGGTCATGAGGAAGGCCCAAGTTGGGGGGTGTGAGAGCAGCAAGGACTACCTAGTGAGGGAACAAGAGAGAGAGAGAGGAAAAGAAAGAAAGAAAGAAAATATGTCAACAAAGAAATCCATTCTCCTGCAAACCTTCTTCCCTCAGTCCTTTCCCCCCACCTCCCCAACATACAAGAGTCCCCCAAACCTTGCTCCCTCCATCCCCAACCCCCCAATGGCTGACCCGCTTTGGTGTAGGAGTTCACGAGGCTCCCTAGCCAGCTTCCTGCCAGCTCTCCTCTGCGAGGGTAGAAATGTTCCCCAGGTAGGTCGACCATGTGACTCAGCAGAGGACCTTCTGCCAAGAAATGCCAAGGACATATCCCTCACTGAGGACATTTCTTCAACACCAATCCCATTTTTCATGACTGTAAAGCCAGTCACCCTGTGAACACACCATGCACAGATGAGAATCTGTGTAGGATTCTGATGTTTTTGCAGACAATGTCTCAATCTGTAACCCAGGGAAATGAATGTTGTGTCCAAATTGGCAGTCTCCAAATTGTGGGCTCTGGTGATCATCCCGCCTAGGACTCAGGAAAGGTTGAAATGACCAGCACCATGACCCCAGAACCCCTGTTTGGATGGGTGCAGAGTCAGAGTCTCCCTGTGTACCTTGGGCTGACCTTGGGCTCCTGCTCTCAAGCCATCTTCATGCCTCAGCCTCACAGAGTGCTGGAATACCAGATGTGGGCTGCCATGCCAGGCCTTCTGATTCGTTTTCAACAAAAGATCAAGGCCGAGCTCAAAGGCTTAGTCTCATCAACCCCGTGCTTTGGGAGGCCAAGGCCAGCAGCCAGCCTGAGTCCGTGGATCAAGACCCGCCCAGGAATCTTGGCAAGTCCTCATCTCTACCCTCCATTAGAAATGAACTAGGTAGCCAGGCTCGGTGGCTCAGCCTGTAATCCTGCACCTTTGGGAGGCTGAGGTGAGTGGATCGCCTGAGCCCGCGGTTCAAGACCCGCCTGGGCAGCAAGACCTCATCGCTACAATAAATCAAAAAATCATCTAGGCGTGGTAGTGCATGCCTGTAATTCTGGCTACTTGGAAGGCTGAGGTGGAAGGATCACCAGGGCCCAGCAGGTCAAGGCTGCAGTGGCCGTGAGCAGCCACTGCACTCCAGTCTGGGTGACTGAGACTCCAACTCAAAAAAAAAAAGAAATGAACCAGGTGTTGTGGCACACACCTGTGGTTCCACCTCCTTGGAAGTCTGGGGAAAATCTCACTAGAGCCCCATGGGCCAAATCTGTGGTGGCTGGGATACAGTCACTGCACTCCAGCCTGGGCTATGGAGTGAAACTACAACTCAAATCAAAAAAGAGCATCCATTTGTATATGGAGTCATCGTGAACAGACAGAGATCATTTGGGATGGAGGCCCAGCCTTGGGCCTAGTGTTCCCAAAAGATCGTCGATGGGCAGAAAATAGGGCTGTGGCTTTGAAAATCTGAGGCGGGGGACAACTGGAGCCCAGGAGTTCAAGACCAGCATGGGCCACATAGAGAGACCTCATTGCTCCCCAGATGTGAACACTGAAGTCGTGTGTGGTGATGCCCCCGGTAATGACTACACAGGTGTGGTGGCCTCCATCCATCACCCACACTGACAAACATACGAGTCCAGGCCAAGCATCGTGGTTCAAGGCTGTAAGCCTTGTGCCCTGGGAGGCAGAGGCGGGAGGCTGCCTGATCACAGGGTTTAGAGAGCAGCCTGGGCAATGTAGCCAGACCTCATCTCGGTGAGAGATCCACAAAATCAGGACAGGCGTGATGGCACACGGAGTCCCGACTGCTCAGGGCCAAGGCAGGAGCATCGCCTGAGACCTGCAGATCGAGACCCTGAGATCCAGGATCATGCCCCCATGCACAAGCCTGGCAGATGGAGACTCTAGCCCACAAAAGACACCTCCCACGTGCATCACGACAGGCATCCATGGCTCCCCAGGGAAAGGTCTGCATGGCCAGGGGATGATGGTGTGATCAGGAGAGGAAGGACCCCCTCCCCACACCCAAAGTTGGAAAACAGGACGACAAGAACCTGGGCTGGCCGCAGTGTTGCCGGGCCACTTTGACAGCTCCGTGCCTGATGAACCCACAGCTTGAGGCCGTCTCTTCTGTGAGCTCACACAGGTCTTTCCTATGTGGCACAAATGTGGAGGGTGGAGGCAACTCTTCTGGGTTGCTTGACCGAAGTTATGGGATGGACGTGGCCACCTTTGAAATCTCCTGCGAATGACAGGCCAGTCAGTGCATTTTCCTCTCCCTTCCTTGAGGGTCACTTCTCGTGCTGGGTGGCAGGGGTGGTGGTGGTGGTGGTGGTGAATATTATTATTTGGAGTTGGATTCCCACTTTGTAAGACTGAAGCACAGGGACACCCTCACAGTCACTGTGGACTCCACCTGCCAGGCTCAGGTGATTATCCCACCTTGATTCCCAGAGTGGCTGGAAACAAAGGCCTACGCCACCATGCCTGAATAATCTTTGGGTTTATTTTTGATGGCCAATACAAGATCTCTCCCTATGT
>NW_006974367.1:7068-7693 GCF_000164805.1 Carlito syrichta | reverse complement strand
CAGGCTGGACACCATTGCAAGTCACCACCTTGACTCAAGCAAAACCTAGAAAACCTTGGGTGAGAGCAAGCCTCGGGGGGAGAATCACCTCTAGCCCACAGTTCAAGACCATGAAGGAATACCAAGATGTCGACCAGATAGAAAAACTGTGGTCACAGCAGTTTGGGAGGTCCAGGCCAACAGGATGGCCCGAGTTGGGGGGTTTGAGAGCAGTCTGGCCAACCTAGTGAGGAAATAAAAGAAAGGAAGGAAGGAAGGAAGGAAAGGAAGAAATGCATTATCCTGAAAACATTCTGTCCCATCGCCCCACATGTTAGGGTAACCCAAGCTGGGCACCTTCCAGCCCTAAGACCCCCAAATGGCTGCCCCCAATTTGTTTGTGATTTCCCAAACATCCCTGGATGAGTACCTGCCAGCTCTCCTATTTGAGGTGAGAAATGTGCCCCAGACAAGCCGGCCCTCCAACTCGGCAACAAGGACCTTCTGTCAAGAAAAGCTAGGGACACATCCATCATCTGGGGAAATTTCTTCCCCCATTCCCATTTTTTCTGTCTCTAAAGCCAGTCGCCCTGTGAACACACAACATACATTTGAGAATCTGTGTACGATTCTGATGTTTTTGGAT
>NW_006974367.1:5316-7048 GCF_000164805.1 Carlito syrichta | reverse complement strand
GCGCACATCTGACGTTACAGCTCCTCAGAAGGCTGGGGGGGAAGGCTTGCCAGAGTCCAGAGGGCCTAGGATGCCATGGACGGGAATGAGCCACTGCCCTCCAGTCTAGGTGATGGAGCAAGACACCGAATTCAAAAAAAAGGAAGAAAAGAGTTTTCATTTGTGTATGGAGTTGTGATGATCGTGAACAGCAATCATTTGGGAAGGAGGCCCCATCCTTGGGCCTAGAGTTCCCGAAAGATGGTGGATTGTCAGACAATTGGACTGTGTCTTTGAGAGCTTAGGGGGGTACTGCTGGAGCCCGGGAATTCGAGACCAACCTGGTCCATGTAACAAGATCTCATCGCTCCTCAGAATGCAAACACTGGAGTCACGCGTAATGGCGCTGGAGGTCCCGGCTACACATGAGGGGTAGCCTCCATCCCAAGGCATTCCTTTGCATTGCCCCCACCAAGAGAATGTGTGAATTCAGGCCAGCACCATGGCTCATGGTCATCAGCCTCAAACCCTGGGAGGCCGAGGCAGGAGGCTGCCTGAGGCCAGGGGTCAGAAATCAGCCGGGCGTCCTGCACAGATCTTGTCTTAGCAAGAGGTCTTCAAAATAGTCAGGCGTTTTGGCCACTAGAGTCATGGCTGCTCAGAGGCTGAAGGGAGAGGACTTCCTGAGCCCCACAGGACAAGGCCCTGGGAGCCACTATGATGCTGCCATGCCCCAGCCAGGCCAACAGAGACTACGGTGACAAAAAGACACCTCCCACGTGCCTCACAATGGACGTCCATTGTTCCCCAGCAAAAAGTCCGTGTGGGTGGTGGACAATGGAGTGATTGGGAGAGGAAGGGGCCCTCCCTCCACTCGAACCTGGCAGACCAGACGACTGGAACCTGGACTGGCTGCGATGTTGCTGGACCGCTGTGATTGCTCTGTGCCCGATGACTGCCCTATCTTGATGCTGTCTGTTCCGTGAGGTCACATGTGTCTTTACCATGGGAGATGAGTGTGGAGGGTGGGAGCCGGCTTCTGGGACCTGTGGTTTTAGGCATGGGACAGACTGGCCCGGTGGCCATCTTTGAAACCTCATACAAATGACAGAGGGGAAAGTGCCTTTTTCTCTCTCATCCCTGAAGGTGATTCCTAGCACTGGGTGGCAGGGGAGTGGTGGTGGTGGTGATTATTATTATTTGGGGTCGGAATCCCACTCTGTCGCCCAGGCCTTAGTACAGACACATGCTCATGGCCAACGCATACTCACCTGCCAGGATTAGGCAATTGTCGCACAATGGCTCCCTGAGTGCCTGGAATCAAAACCTACACCACCACACCCAGTTAATTTTTGGATACATTTTTGATGGCCAAGACGAGGTCTCGCCCAGTGTCCCACGCTGGTCTTGAACCCACAGGCTCAGTCTGTTCACTCACCTCAACCTCTGAAGAGCCTGGATGCCAGGCTGAGTCCCAGAACCTGGCCTGGGGTTGTGGCAGTGGTGGTTAGTATCATCATACTGACTTGGAGTCACACTTTTTGGCCCATGCCAAGCACAGGGGACATCTCTGGCAACTGTGTCCTTCACGGGCTGGGCTCCGGAGATCCTCCCACTGTGGCCTCCCAGGTGGGTAGAACGACAGGCGTGTGCCACCAAGCTCGGCTTATATTTTTGGCTTTTTGTAGAAATGAGGTCTTGCCAAGTTGCCCAGGCTGGTCTCAAGCCTGGGGGCTCATGCCATACTCTTGCC
>NW_006974367.1:1991-5296 GCF_000164805.1 Carlito syrichta | reverse complement strand
AAGGCTTGCCAGAGTCCAGAGGGCCGAGGATGCCATGGACAGGAAATAGCCACTGCCCTCCAGTCTAGGTGATGGAGCAAGACACCGAATCCAAAAAAAGGAAGGAAAGAGTTTTCATTTGTGTATGGAGTTGGGATGATCGTGAACAGTGATCATTTGGGAAGGAGGCCCCATCCTTGGGCCTAGAGTTCCCGAAAGATGGTGGATTGTCAGACAATTGGACTGTGTCTTTGAGAGCTGAGGGGGGTACTGCTGGAGCCTGGGAATTCGAGACCAACCCGGTCCATGTAACAAGATCTCATCGCTCCTCAGAATGCAAACACTGGAGTCACACGTAATGGCGCTGGAGGTCCCGGATACACATGAGGGGTAGCCTCCATCCCAGGGCATTCCTTTGCATTGCCCCCACCAAGAGAATGTGTGAATTCAGGTCGGCACCATGGCTCACGGTCATCAGCCTCAAACCCTGGGAGACCGAGGTAGGAGGCTGCCTGAGGCCAGGGGTCAGAAACCAGCCCAGGCGTCCTGCACAAACCTTGTCTTAGCAAGAGGTCTTCAAAATAGTCAGGCGTTTTGGCCACTAGAGTCATGGCTGCTCAGAGGCTGAAGGGAGAGGACCTCCTGAGCCCCACAGGTCAAGGCCCTGGGAGCCACTATCATGCTGCCATGCCCCAGCCAGGCCAACAGAGACTACGTGCCTCACAATGGGCGTCCATTGTTCCCCAGCAAAAAGTTCGTGTGGGTGGTGGACAATGGAGTGATTGGGAGAGGAAGGGGCCCTCCCTCCACTCGAACCTGGCAGACCAGACGACTGGAACCTGGACTGGCTGCGATGTTGCTGGACCGCTGTGATTGCTCTGTGCCCGATGACTGCCCTATCTTGATGCTGTCTGTTCCGTGAGGTCACATGTGTCTTTACCATGGGAAATGAGTGGGAAGGGTGGGGGCAGGCCTTCTGGGACCTGTGGTTTTAGGTGTGGGACAGACTGGCCACGTGGCCACCTTTGAAACCTCCTGCAAATGACAGAGGGGAAAGTGCCTTTTTCTCTCTCATCCCTGAAGGTGATTCCTAGCACTGGGTGGCAGGGGAGTGGTGGTGGTGGTGATTATTATTATTTGGGGTCGGAATCCCACTCTGTCGCCCAGGCCTTAGTACAGACACATGCTCATGGCCACCGCATACTCACCTGCCAGGCTGAGGCATTTGTCACACAATGGCCCCCTGAGTGCCTGGAATCAAAACCTACACCACCACACCCAGCTAATCTTTGGATACATTTTTGATGGCCGAGACGAGGTCTCGATCAGTGTCCCACGCTGGTCTTGAACCCACAGGCTCAGTCTGTTCACTCACCTTGACCTCTGAAGAGCCTGGATGCCAGGCTGAGCCCCAGAACCTGGCCTGGGGTTGTGGCAGTGGTGGTTGGTATCATCATACTGACTTGGAGTCACACTTTTTGGCCCATGCCGAGCACAGGGGCCATCTCTGGCAACTGTGTTCTTCACGGGCTGGGCTACAGAGATCCTCCCACTGTGGCCTCCCAGGTGGGTAGAAAGACAGGCGTGTGCCACCATGCCCGGCTTATATTTTTGGCTTCTTGTAGAAATGAGGTCTTGCCAAGGTGCCCAGACTGGTCTCAAGTCCAGGGGCTCAGGCCATACTCTTGCCTCGGCCTCCCAAGGCACCAGGGTGATAGGTGTGAGTCCCTGTGCCCAGCCTTCGCACCTCTCTCGGGGCCCCACCGTGAGGCCTGCTACCTTCAGACAACTCGGGACCCTGGAGAGGACAGCCAGAGTAGCCCACTGAGCCCACCACTTGGGAGTGCCTGGCACAGGGGCGTGTCTCTGCCAGGGCGCCCATACCTCCAAACGCTTCATACTCCGGGGTGGACTGGCTTGCTCATCCCAGGGGGTGCCTCAGGGAAAGGGAGGGCGTGACACTCAAACTGTCAGGGGGAGACCAGCCAGACGACTCATGCCTGTCTCCTCAGCACTCGAGGAGGAGGAGATAGGAAGATGACTGGGACTCAGGAGCTGAGACCAGGCTGAACACCATAGCAAGCTCCCACCTCTACCCAAAGCAAAACCCAGAAAACCTTGGTTGAGGGCTGGCTTTGGAGGAAGGATCTCCTCAGGCCCAGAGTTCAAGACCATAAAGGAAGACCAGGATGTCGACCAAATGGACAGTCTTTGACCGCAATGGTTTGAGAGTCCGAGACCAAGAGGAAGGCCCAAGTTGGGCAGTTTGAGATCAGCTAGTGCTACCAAGTGAGGAAATAAAAGAGAGAGAGATAGGAAAAGAAAGAAAGAAAATCTAAGTCAACAAAGAAATCCATTCTCCTGCAAAACTTCTGCCCTCAGTACATCCTCCCACACCCCCACATGTGAGGGTCCCCCAAGCTCTGCACCTTCCATCCACAATCCCCTCCAATGGCAGGGCCTGCTTTGTTGCAGGAATTCCCAAGTCTCCCTGACTGGGTTTGTGCCAGCTTTCCAGTCCGAGATAAGAAATGTGCCCCAGGGAGGCCATCACTCTGACTCGACAATGAGAAACATATGCCAAGAAAGGCCGGGGACACAGCCCCCACCCGAGGACATTTCTTCCCCCCAGTCCCACTTTTTCTGGCTCTAAAACCAGTCGCCCTTTGAACTCACTACGTGAAGTTGAAAATGTGTGCAATTCTGATGTTTTTGGAGACAGGCCTGTGGCCCAGGCTTGGTCTTGGGGACATGACAGTCATTTACCACTAGCTTTGAAATCAGTGTTCTGGCAATCCTCCCACCTGAGCCTCTTGAGTGGCCCGGATGATGGGCACCACGAACCCAGATCCCCTGTTTGGATGCATGCGGACATGAGGACTCCTTGCAGTGCACGGGTTGGCCTTGAGCTACTGGGTTCCAGACATCCTCCCGTCTCAGACTCTCAGAATGCTGGGATGCCAAGTGTAGAGCACTGCAGCTGGCCTTCTGGTTTGCTTATGATGAAGGATAGAGGTCAGACTCAGGGGCTCAATGTCATCATCCCAGTGTTTAGGGAGGCCAAGACCTGTGACCAGACCCAACCCGCATGTCTGAAATGCACCTGGGGAACTCGGCCAGACCTCCACTCAACCCTCCATCCCACATGACCCAGGGGTGGTGGCACATGCCTATCATTGCGGCTCCTCAGAAGGCCAGGGGAAAAGGCTAGCTGGAGTTCAGTGGGTTGAGGCTGCAGTTGCTGGAAGTGAGCCACTGTCCTCCAGCCTAGATGACAGAGTGAGGCTCTGACTCAAAAAAAAGGAAAGAAAATAAGAGCATCCATT
>NW_006974367.1:0-821 GCF_000164805.1 Carlito syrichta | reverse complement strand
TTACCTGGGAGTAGCACCTGGTGGAGGAGTGTGTCCCCACCTGGGCACCCACCCCTTTTCCTTCCTCTTTCCCTAGTGTCGACTCACAGGCTCCTCTCAGGGGCCACCTACAGGAAAGGGAGAGTGTGACTCTCAAATCTTTGAGGGGGCAGGGACGGCCGGGCATCTCACGATTGTCTCCTTGGCACTTGGGGAGGCCGAGACAGTAAGTTGGCTGGAGTCCGGGAGATTGAGTCCACGCTGTACACCATAGGAAGCCCCCACCTCAACCACAAGCAAAACCCAGAAAACCTGGGGTGAGGGCAGGCCTCGGCAGGAGGATCACTTCAGGCCCAGTGTTCAAGACCAGGAAGGAAGATCAGGATGTTGACCATATGGAAAGTGGATGATCACAGCAGTTTGGAAAGTCAAGGCTGAGAGGAGGGCCCCAGTTGGGTGGTTTGAGAGCAGCCAGGACTACCTTGTGGGGGAACAAAGGAGAGAGAGGGGAAAAAGAAAGAAAGAAAGAAAGAAAAGAAAGAGAATATGTCACTAAATGAATCTATTCTTCTACAAACTTTCTTCCCTCAGTCCTTCCCCCCCGCCACCCCACATACGAGAGTATCCCAAACTTGACGCCGCCCAGCGCCAATCCCTCCCCTGGCTGCCTGTGCTTCGGTGTGCAAATTCCCAAGGCTCCCTGGCCGGCTTCCTGCCATCTCTCCTCTACAAGGGTAGAAATGTGCCCCAGGCAAGTCCACCATCCCACTGGCAACGAGGACATTCTGCCAAGAAAGGCCAGGGACTCATCTCTCACTGGGGACATTTCTTCCTTCCCTGCC
>NW_006974366.1:0-723 GCF_000164805.1 Carlito syrichta | reverse complement strand
TTGGCCCAGGCTGGTCTCGAACTCCCAGGCTGCAGAAGTCCCCCACTTCAGCCTCCCAAAATCCACAGCCCGAATGTCTGCCGATCCACTGTCTTTCAGGAACTCTAGGCCCAAGACTGGGAACTCCTTCCCAAATGATCTCTGTCTGTTCACGATGATCCCAACTCCGTACACAAATGTATGTTTTTTCTTTTGTTCCTTTTTCCTTTTTTCTTTGAGTCAGAGTTTCACTCCTTCGTCCAGGCTTTAGAGCGGGGGTTCATTTCCGGCCACTGCAGCCTCAGCCCTCTGGGCTCCAGCAAGTATTTCACTGGCATTCCGAGGAGCCAGAACTACAGGTGTGTGCCACCATGCCCAACTCATTTGGGATGGAGGGTTGAGACGAGGTCTTACCAAGTTGTGTGGATGCTTCTCGGCCCTTGGGTTAAGGCTGGCCACTGACCTGGCCTCCCAAAGCACTGGGATGACCAGTCTGGCCCCCCTGGCCTCCATCTTTCATCAAAAAGGAACCAGAAGGCCTGGCAAGGCAGGCCACGCCTGGAATTCCAGCACTCTGGGAGGCCGAGGTGGGAGGATGGCTGGATCTCAGAAGCCCAAGGCCATCATGGGCCATGCAGGGAGACCCCATCTCCTCACCATAAAACAGGGGTTCTGGGGTCAAGGTGTGCATTGTACCAACCCACACCAGAGGTTGAGGCGGGAGGATCAACAGAGCCCATGATT
>NW_006974365.1:0-329 GCF_000164805.1 Carlito syrichta | reverse complement strand
CATGTACCTCTTCCTGTGTGCCCTCTCCATCTCTGAGATCCTCTACACTGTGGCCATCATTCCGCGCATGCTGGCCAACCTGCTCTCCACCCAGCGCTCCATCAGCCTCCTGGCCTGTGCCAGCCAGATGTTTTTCTCTTTCACGTTCGGCTTCACTCACTTCTTCCTGCTCACTGTCATGGGCTATGACCGCTACGTGGCTATCTGCCACCCCCTGCGCTACAACGTGCTCATAAGCCCCTGAGGCTGTGCCTGCCTGGTGGGCTGGTCCTGGGCTGGTGGGTCGGTCATGGGGTTGGTGGTGACTGTGGCCATTTTCCAACTCACTT
>NW_006974364.1:0-330 GCF_000164805.1 Carlito syrichta | reverse complement strand
GCTGTTTAGCAAGGTAGTTAACTCACCTGGCTAGAAAGCAGGTCAGCTAGTTAAGACAGCTGGTTAAGTCACCTGTCTAGCTAGTTAGTGACCTAGTTAAGTCAGTTTGCTATCCAGCTGTCTAGATAATTAAGTCAGCTGGTTGTCAGATGGCTCTCCAGGTGGCTAGAGAGGTAGAGAGCTAGTTAAGTCAGCTTGCCAGCCAGCTGGACAACTAGTTAATTCCGTCAGTTTAATCACCTGGCTGGCCAGCTCCCTAGCTAATCAACTAGTTATGTCAGCTGGCTAACCAACTGGGTAGCTAGTTAAGTCACCTCATTAAGTCAGTTG
>NW_006974363.1:0-504 GCF_000164805.1 Carlito syrichta | reverse complement strand
AAAATGAAGATAGCCATATTCCACTGAGTTGTGTCTAATAGTAGAAGTTTTGTTCTTGAAACTAGTGTGGAGGATGTGGTCTTACTATCCATTTTAAAAAGCTCAACTGGTGGGAATGGTAGGATGGGTCCTATGTGATTCAGCTTCATTCTTGCCGACTTGGAGTTCTGGATCAAAAACCTGGATGAGTACCAGTCTCTTCATATGAATACTCACAGAGGTAGTTGTTTCATCCAAGAGTGGCAGATGGTCATACATGAAGAATGCAGTTGAGGCTTTGTTCAAATAGGGTCTCTGCCTGTTTCTTGAAGATTCTCTCTGTTTCATCTTTTTCTGTCCCTGACTTTGTCTTCCAGCCAGGTTTTCTTGGGATCACAAGACAGTTTCCACAATAGCCAGGGCCACAGCTCCTTTGCTTATATCCAGATGGGGAAAAATAAATGACTGAGATTTGCATTGATTGGGTCACCCCTAACCTAACACCTGGGGCCAGGTTACTGGCAT
>NW_006974362.1:0-336 GCF_000164805.1 Carlito syrichta | reverse complement strand
AGCTAGCTGGTTAGCTAGCTTACTTAGCTAGCTGACTTAGCTAGTTGGCTAAGGAGATAGCTAGCAGATTTAACGAGTTGGTTAACCAGTTAGCTAATTGTTTTAAGTAGTTTGTAAACAAGTTAAGTAGCTGAGTTAACTAGTTGAATAAGGAGTGACCTAGGTTACTTAACCTGTTGGCTAACGAGTCACCTGACTAGTTAGCTGGTTTTACACGTTGGCTGACAACTAGTCCAACCTGTTATCTAGCTTAACAAGGTGGCCCACTAGTCGGCCTACCAGTTAGCTGACCAGTTGGCCCACTAGTTGGCACAATTACTCAGTTGGCTGACTGGT
>NW_006974361.1:0-365 GCF_000164805.1 Carlito syrichta | reverse complement strand
CTTCTGCTCATTTCACTGAACAGTTGTCCACTTTCTTTCTTTCTCTTTCTTTCTTTTAATATCTATCCCTACTACAAAATAGGCTTCTGCAATAGACAGAGTCCAGTCTCTTTCTTTCTCCCTCTTTTTCTCTTTCTTTCTTTTAATATCTATCCCTACAGATTCACCAATGCTGCCACATCTTCCAAGGGACTCCCCAAAACTTGCAGGGGCTGGTGCCCCGCAAATGTGCTCCTCCTGGGGATGGCTTGGTGGGAGTCATGGCCACCCTCTCCTGGGTTCCAGGTTTTCGGAATGGAGCTGGCCTTTCGGTGGGGCTCCAAGAGGTTTGTGGAGGTTCTTTGTGGGGGGGTCACACCTGTCAT
>NW_006974360.1:0-447 GCF_000164805.1 Carlito syrichta | reverse complement strand
CAGGTCACCTAGTTAAGTCAGCTCGTTGGCCAGCTGGATACCTACTTAACTAGGTAGTTATGTCAGCTGGCAAGCATGTGGGATATGTATGTAGCTAATTAGTTAAGTCAGCAGGCTGGTCACCTGGTTAGCTAGTGATGTAAACTCGTTATATCAGTTGGCTTGCCAGGTGGTTAATGAGTTCAGTCACCTAATTGAGTCAGCTGTCTAGCTCATTAATTCTGCTAGTTAATTCAAGTGGCTATCCATATGTCTAGCTAGGTAGCTAGCTAGTTAAACTGGCTGACTAGCCGGATGTCTATCTAGTTAAGTCAGCTAGTTAAGCCAGCTAGATAGCCGGCTGGCTAGCTAGATTGCTGGCCATATAAGCCAGCTGGTTAGCTGGCTGTCAGGTAGGTGGCCAGCTAGTTAAGGTGGCTGGCTAGCCAGCCGACCAGCAGGGGGACT
>NW_006974359.1:0-355 GCF_000164805.1 Carlito syrichta | reverse complement strand
GGGCTTGTTTCAGCCAATGGCTTTGGCCTCCGAAAGCAAAGGGATGATGATGCTGAGCCCCCAAGCCCGGCTTCGATTCTTCGTCACAAATGAAACTGAAGCCCTGGTTTGGCTGCTCATACCTGGAATTCCCATGTTCTAGGAGGCCGAGGCGGGAGTATGTCAGGATCCCAGGAGCCTAAGATCAGCCTGGGCCATGCAGGGGGACCCCATCTCCACCCCCATCAAAACAGGTGGTCTTGGGTCAAGGTACATGTTGTCCTGGTCACTCCGGAGGCTGAGGTGGGAAGCTTGCCGGAGCCCACAATTTCAAGCCTGGCAGAGATCAATGGTCGTATCCCTGGGCCCCAGGCTG
>NW_006974358.1:0-794 GCF_000164805.1 Carlito syrichta | reverse complement strand
GTGTTCTGGCCACGTCTCCTGGGCTGGTCTCCAACTCCTGGGCTCAGGCAACCTCCCACCTCTGCAACCCAGGGTGTGGGGCTGATGACTGTGAGCCTTGGTGGCCAGCCGGGACTCACACATTCTGTTGGTGGGGGCAATCACATTCTGTTGGTGGGGTGCAATGGAATGCCCCAGGATGAAGGCCACCACTCCTGTGTAGCCGGGACTGTGGGCTCCACCACACGCAACTCCAGTGTTTGCATTCCGGGGAGTGAAGAGGTCTTGCTACGTGGCCCAGGCTGGTCTCGGACACCCGGGCTCCAGCTATCCCCCACCTCAGCCTCCCAAAGCCACAGCCCGATTGTCTGCTATCCACCATCTTTCAGGAACTCTGCACGCAAGGTTGTGGCCTTCTTTCCAAATGATCTGTCTGTTCACGATGATCTCCAGCTCCATGCACAAATGTATGCTCTACTTTTTTTCTTTTTTCATTTTTTTCTTTGAGTCAGAGTCTTACTTCATAGCCCAGGCTTTAGGGTGGAGAGGAGTCCTAGGCTTCAGGGAGTCCTTCCCCAGTCGTCCGAGGAGCAAGAATGGCAGGCGCATGCCACCACACCTGGATCATTTGGAGGGTAGAGATGAGTTCTTACCGAGTTGCCCATGCAGGATTCGGCCCATGGGCTCAGGCCATCTGCTGGCTTCGGCCTCCCAAAGCACTGGGATGACAAGGCTGAGCACCCGAGTCTGACCTCGATCCTTCATTGAAAATGAACCAGAAGAGCTGGGCTCGGTGGCTCAGCCTGTAATCCCGT
>NW_006974357.1:0-408 GCF_000164805.1 Carlito syrichta | reverse complement strand
GCTGGTTAAGTCAAGTAGTTAAGTCATCTGGCTAGCCAGCTGATTAGCTAGGTAGCAAGGTAGCTAATTCAGCTGTCTGGCAAGCAGGCCAGCTATTTAAGTCAGCTAGTTAAGTTAGCTGGCTAGCCAGCTGGCTAGCTTGGTAGCGAACTTGTTAAGTCAGTTGGCTAACCATCTGGTTAGCTAATTAAGTCAGCTGCTAATGTCCGTTTACTATCCTGCTAGCTAGCTAGGTAGATAGCTAATTAAGGTAGCTTGGTAGCCAGTTGGCTAACTAATTATGTCTGCTAGGTGTGCCAGTTGGTTAGTTAGGTGGCTGGCAAGATAATACGACTGGTAAGCTGGCTGGTCAGGTAGGTGGCCAGCTAATTAATCCGGTTGGCTAGCCAGCTGACCAGCAGAGTCGCT
>NW_006974356.1:0-394 GCF_000164805.1 Carlito syrichta | reverse complement strand
GTCCTACTCCCTTCCAACGACCTGAGTCCCCAGAGATGGTGGCTGGAGTCACCTGTCAAGCCATCCCAGAGTGAGTACCTATCGCAGGGGTGTGTCTTCACGGGATGTCCACACCTCTGCCAGTCTCCTTCTCCAGGGCTGACACCCTTGCCCCAGGGGCCACCTCAGGGAAAGAAAGGGCATAACTCTCAAATCAATAGGGGTACAGGGATGGCGGGGTGACACGCCTGTCAGCTCAGCACTCGGGGAGGATAATACAGGAAGATGGCCACATCCTGGATGCTTGAGACAAGGATGGACACCATAGAAAGCCTCCACCTCAACTGGGCTTGGTGGCTCAGCCTGTAATCCCGCGCCTTTGGGAGGCTGAGGTGAGTGAATTGCCTGAGCCCAC
>NW_006974355.1:0-378 GCF_000164805.1 Carlito syrichta | reverse complement strand
TACAATGCTCTGTTATTTTTTGATGAAGACCTACAAAGTTAACAACGCTTGTATAAAATTAGTCTTCATATTTCATATTAAAATTTCATATCCTGACTCTGAATTCTGATACTATGAATGAAAAATATTCCCTAATCTTTCACATGACTCTGCTCTCCAACTGCACATCCTAGAAGAGTAATATTGAAGACTGACTAAATATTTTACCTTTGTTGTGGTAGGTCATATCTATCTCTTGATGATCCAGAGAAGCAATTTCAAGGTTTAGTTTCATGTGAGTTTTTTCCTGTTTAGTTACTGAAATGGAGCATTCAGAGACCTTAGGGTTTTGTTTTTTTTTTTTTTTTTTTTTTTTTTTTTTTTTTTTTTTTTTTTTGG
>NW_006974354.1:0-380 GCF_000164805.1 Carlito syrichta | reverse complement strand
CTGCTCTTCAAGGTGATGCCAACTGGTACCAGCACTTTGGAAAACGGTTGGCAGACTCGCACAGCCTATGACGGCAACCTGGGGCATTGGCAGTCCATTTAAACGCACGTGAACACACGCGGGAGACGGGCCAGACCCACTCTGCTTGGACTGCCAAAAGCGACAGAACCGGGAAACAAATCAAATGTCCGAAGCACAGGGGCCCGTGGCGTCGTCATATAATGGAAATAGGAGAGCCCTGAAAACGAAGCCTCCACGGCCACCTGCTGGCCAACCTCCCAGGCCGTGCTGAGCAAAGGAAGCAAACCCGCAAGGATGCATGACCAACGGAGCCCAAGCACGTGGGGCCCAAGTTAGACTCGCGATGGCACAGGCAGGGG
>NW_006974353.1:4035-7479 GCF_000164805.1 Carlito syrichta | reverse complement strand
TTTAATTTTTGTTTGTCCCATAAAATAACCGATTGCTTCTGCAACTGCTGCTAGCAGTATGTGAATGTTAAGCAATAAGCCCCTCCCAGACATTCCTTTGCTTAGATAACGGTAGACTGGTGGTGCCAGCCACCCCCCGGTGTGTTCTGCCTTGTTTCAAACCTCCTGCCTGCTTGCCAAACCTAACTTATCTGGCATTCCATTCTGCCCATTTGGCAGTTACTTGTCCATCACAAGTAACTAAGCCTGAGCCCGCACAAATTGAACTCGAATCAACCTTTCAAAGTCTTTGTAACTGCGTCATATAGTTTTTATTCAATCCTGTGTGCACAAGTTTGTAAAGTCACCCCACTCCCTCAGAATTATGTATAAAAAGTGCGTGTTAATCTGAGTCGGGGCTCTCAAGCTCGAGCTGCTGTGTCGGTCTCAGTTTGTGAGCCCAGACTCGAGCCTGAATAAAGACCCTCGTGTGTTTGTATCGGAGCTGGCTCTCTGGTGGTCTCTCGGATTTAGAATTTTGGGTTTAACAATGAGGTCTTTTTGTGTTGCCCAGGCTGGTCTCAACTCCTGGGTTCAAGCAATCCTCCCACCTCAGCCTCCCAGAGTGCTGGTGTTATAGGCATGAGCCACTGTGCCTGGTCTGAGATAGGTTTTAAGTGTTTAATTCATGAGTTCTTTTGCTTTACAGGGAAGATAGAATTATTAGTTCCATTTTGAAGATGAGGAAACTGAGATAGAGAGGGAGTAAGTCAGTTAGCTAATGGTCTTGCCCCTGAAGTGGAAAAGTTAGAAATGAACCTGTTCTTTAAGTCAGAGCTGAAGATCAGAAGTACACATTTCTAAGAGGCTATGAGGCAGGGATACCAGCCTGTTTCAGAAAAGGAGAATTGGAAACAAGAGACACATTCTAACTAGCACTAATATAATGAGCCCAGAACTAGAGACATGGTGTTCTCATGGGGTTAGAAGGAAACATTCAATGTGAGAGTTAGGAAGACACCTGTGGGTCTGGCCAAACTGGCTGTAGTATTTTTGTGTTTGATTTTTGTCAGTAGATGCATTCATATGGAAAAGAATGTTGTGTTTAAATATGAATTTTTTTTTGCCCTAAAAAAAGGAATTCTGACCCCTTTTAAAACCAGGTTCCTGGGCTATATTGGAAGTCCCAGGGTAGTTAACTAACAATATTTGGGAACATTCTTTGCCTCCTGTATAAAATGTGAAGGCGTCCCAACTGGTAAACTCCCCACCCTCCACCCCCTGAAGTTGTCATAGATGAGGAATATTTAAGTGACCAACAGAAGTCCTGGAGTGAGAATCAGACTATGTGAATTTGAAAGATTGTGGCAAAGATAGCTTGTGGGTTATACCTTCCCTATGGTCATTAGAGAGAAAAAACAACTTGCTCTAGATTGCTTGGCCAATGTCAATGCTTTCTAAAATTAAAGTTAATCTTATTTTTACTCCCTCATTTCATATAGTTGTGTAAATTTAACACAACCAAGAAAGTTAAACCTAGTGAATGTATGTTGTTTTCATAATGGCATATTCTAGACCCCAAGGACCAAGTCAGGATGAGGCAGGCGAGACAGCATCTGGAAAGTGTGGTGTTGCATCCCATCTTCATGTAAAAATGTTGATATTTTGTTCATTGTGAGTTTTTTTAATTAATACTGATTTTTCAAAAATATAGCATTAATATTATTTATCTTGATTTTTAAATTTTTTGGTGACCCTTTCAATTGGATATTCAAATTGATTGCTTCATTTCCCCCCAAGGGGAAAACAAAACAAAAAAAACCCTTGCATTTCTTTTCTCTCAAAAGATTAAAAAATAATAGAAGCCATCATTAACTTAAAATAGAAAAAGTTGCGAAAACTTCAGTGTAACACAACTGAGTCTGGGGGTAATGATTCCCTCCTCCTGCACCTAGGGGTGGAGCCACCCCTTCCCATCTGCCCATTAGCTTTGGCCAGTGCCTTCCCCCAAGGCTATGTCCTCACTTTCTTTCATCAATCACCTTTAACTTTCTGAAGTCTCCACCCCCTGTGTACCTAGCTGTTTTCTATGTCTTGCTAATGGTCCCCTCTGTGCCACATCCTTTGGTATCCCCAAGACAGGGCCAGAGCCCAGAGAGGCAATTAAGAAGCAGAGGCACAGAGACAGGATGGACCCCCTCCCTGAGCTCATTGGAGCCCACTGTTGTGATGCTAATAACTAGAGGCCAAGGCCAGCTTGAGAGATGCAGTTTGCACCCTGCACTTTTCTTCTGCTCTTCCTCGATGTTGACCCAGCCTCCTCAAGGCTTTTCCTCTTGTTCAATCCCCAGCTTCCAGGTGACTTCTGCTCAGCAGCCAGTGGGATAATTCTAAAGGAACATTTTGAAAAATCACACCTCTGCTTAAACCCTCTGTTTCTTTAAGGCTGTAGTACAAATTCTAGTGTGACCATCAAGGACTCCTGGTTGGGTTTGGGTTTCATCTCCAAATTCACCCTCAGCTCTCCAGCCTCAGCTAATCAAGCACACTGAGACAGTTAACCAAGTCTCATGCCTGTTCTTGCAACTATCTTTCCCTTGTTTGTTCCCACACTTCCTTAGGTGTGACCTAAAAGTCACCTCCTCAAGAAGCCCTACCTTGACTTTCACATCCTGGGCCACCACTCTGATTATAAGCCCTCATAGAAGCTCAATTATTTCCCTCAGAGCTTCTTATCACAATGTGTCATGTATATTAATTCATGTGATTATTTATTTATTTATTTTTATTTTTTGAGTTAGAGTCTCACTCTGTCACTCAGATTGGAGTTCAGTGGCATGCTCCTGGTGACTGCAGCCTTGATCTGCTGGGCTCTGGCAATCCTTCTGCCTCAGCCTTCCAAGAAGCCAGAACTTTAGGCATGAGCTATCACGCCCGGCTAATTTTTGATTTATTGTAGAGACAAGGTCTTGCCAAGTTGCCCAGGTAGGTCTCGAACCCTTGGGCTCAGACAATTCACTCACCTCGGCCTCTCAAAGTGCTGGAATTACAGGTGATTTTTTTTAAAGCATCTACATCTTCCTCTTTCAAGTGCAGACATTGAAGTCAGGGGTCTTGTCTAATTGGTTCAATGCTATATCCCCAGTGAAGCCTAGGAAAATGCCTGGCACACAGTAGGTGCTCAATAGATGCTTTTTGAATGAATGCAGCAGGGTTCCTCATCCTTGGCCTTGCTAACATTTGGGGCTGGTGGTGGAGGTTGTCCTGTGCATTGTAGGATGTTGAGCAACATCCTGGCCTTGATCTGTGAGATGCTATAGCATACACCCCCTTCTCTCAGTTGTAACAACTAAAAATGTATCCAGAAATTTTTTTTTTTTTTGAGTTGGAGTCTCACTCTGTCACTCATATTGAAGTGCAGTGGCCGCTCCTGTCCACTGCAGCCTCGACCTGCTGGGCTCCAGC
>NW_006974353.1:1694-3260 GCF_000164805.1 Carlito syrichta | reverse complement strand
TGTATGTATGTATGTATGTATATGTGTATCTATCTATCTTTATCATCTATCTATCCTATCTGTTTATCTATCCATCTATCCTATCTATCATCTATCTATTCTATGATGTATCTATCTATCTCTATCTATCATCTATTTAACATCTGTCTATCTGTATCTTAGTGGTTCTGTTTCTCTGGAAAACCCTGACTGATACAGTCCATTGGTTAGAGCCCTGACATTTCTCTGTGCATCATTCCATCAAGCATAATGAGAGGCACGGAAGAGCAATGAACTGCTCTCTATACTTCCCAAACTAGCACAGGTCTTGAGATACAGAAGGCCACAAATAATTATTAAACTGCTGTTTAAAAGCTGGCACTTGGGCCAGGCATGTTGGCTCACACCTGTAATCCTAGCACTTTGGGAGATGGAGGGGGGAGGATTGTCTGTCTCACTTTAGTCTCATCACTGCCTTACAAGGTAGGTGCTTTTACAGAGTTGGCACAGAGAAGGAACATGACTTTCCTAAGGACACACAGCAATTTACAAGAAAACCAATTTCCCCACACTTGCTTTAACAGTGTTAACAAACATGAACAAATTTTTCCAATTGGATGCACAAATATTGTACCTCATGGTTACCTTCCTTTGTTCTCATTCCTCTAAATTAATTTATTAAACATGGATTTGAGAGCCTACTATGTGTCACTTAGACATACAGAAGTGAGCAAACTAGACCAAGTGCCTTACCTCCTCAAAGCAACTTTCAAGTAGTCAGAGATAGTGATATCCAATAATCAGAGAGATGCCAGGTAATAAACACATGGAACCAACGAAGCAAACTGAAAGAGTCAGGACATGGCCAGGGGTGTTGCTGTCCTGTGCAGTGTAGTTAGGGAAGGACTCTGTGATATTTGGGAAGAAAGCTTTAAGCAATGAGGGAGTAGCCATGAGGATTTATGCAGGAAGAGTTTTCCTGGTAGTGGGTGCAGCACATGCAAAGGTCCTGCGGCAGGAACATTTTTGGTGTGCTCGAGAGATGAGAAGACTGGGGCAGAATGATTGAGGGAAAGAGAAGAGGAAGGTGAGGTCAGAGAAGCAGCAGGGTCCAGGCGTGTAGGACTTTGTGGGCTCTGCAAGAACTTTGGATTTCTCTCCAAGTGAAACAGGAAACCATGGGAGGGTTCTGAGTAGAGGAGATAGAATGCAGTGTGTGTTCAAAAGGTTCAGTCTCCCTTTTTACTGAGATTCTAGTATAGTGGGGGAGGGGTAGAGGTAGGAAGAGCGGCTTAAAAGCTATGGAAGCCATCTAGGTGAGAGGCAATGGTGGCATAGATGAGGACAGAAGCAAGAGAGGCAGTAGAAAGGGACCGGGATCTGGGTATATTTTGAAGGAAGAGCCACCTCTGCTTTTCTAAAGAATTGGACATGGGGTGCAGGAAAGAGAAGAATCAACAGTGTCTCCAAGAAATTGAGAATCAGGCCGGGCTCGGTGGCTCAGCCTGTAATCCCACGCTTTGGGAGGCCGAGGTGAGTGGATTGCCTGAGCCTGCAGGTTCGAGACCCGCCTGAGCAACTGGCGAG
>NW_006974353.1:0-456 GCF_000164805.1 Carlito syrichta | reverse complement strand
CACAAGTGGGCCCTGATCACTGGTCACACTAGCCCAAGGGTGAGATCAGCAGTCACTGGATATTGCCAGGGGAGGGAGGGAGAGAGGAGGGAAGGGAGAACTTAGCAACATAAAGAGTGCCTGGCCCACTAGCAGGGAAAGAGAGGGTCAGTTAGAAGTTCACCTGCATGCAACCTACCTATGTAGTAAATTCCCACTTGTATCCCACACCTCTAAAACAAATTTTTTAAAAAGATTATATCTTCCAAGTATCATGTTGGTGCTGAGGATAATATTGAGGAGCTGATCAAACTTTTCTGATCTCATGAGCTGGTGACCTAAGGGATCATAGTAAATTGGCATGAGACTACAGTACCCAACTCATAGTGGATGTCCACCCACTTTCCAGGTTCTTTATCCACTTGGATAGCAGTAAGATCAGAGGCCAAGTGGGCATTTCATCAAGGGAATGAAAGA
>NW_006974352.1:0-439 GCF_000164805.1 Carlito syrichta | reverse complement strand
GGGCTAGCTTTGCTTCCAGCCTTATCCTTCCTTCCTCCCTTACTTCTCTGAAACTCAGAGCATTTCCCAGGTAATACGTTCTAGCTCTTCATCCTACTTTGAAGATAATTGATCCTTAGTGGTTTAGGCTGTTCAAGGTTGTAATTTTATCCTAATTCAGGTTCTATAACCAGGGCTATTCTGATAGTTTTGAGTAAGAAACTATTTTTTTGAATAATTAGGGTTGACCTCTCCCATCAGAACATTTATGCTGATGAACTGAGAAAAATAAGGCCACATTGGAATGAAGGGTTTTACTATGAAGGTCCCCAAACCAAGAACAAGATGTTTTCCATTGAGTCCATGAGTGGGATGGAGACCTGAGACCTGAGTCTTTAGATTGATTTGTTACTGACCATATAACTTTGAAAAAACACAATGTTATCTGTCTGCATCTATA
>NW_006974351.1:0-399 GCF_000164805.1 Carlito syrichta | reverse complement strand
AATTTCCTGCCATCATCCTGGAAGAACAGGCTGGAAGAACAGACCAGATGACATGTTGCTCATTTTTCCCCCCTTAAAAACAAGAGTCAGGCAACCCCTTTGGGTCTCCTCCCACTGTAGGAGCTTCTCTGTCCTTTCAATAAATCTGGCTATCTCAAAAAACAATACACAAAAAACAGCCAGGCTGCTGCACTGTTGCATCTTAGCTTGGGCATTCTTTAGAGGTGAGCAGGAAAGGGGACACGAAGGTACTGGTAAATAATAATAATGATTTTGCTTACTAATTTGGGTCCCTGCAAATAGACATCTTCAGAGAACAAAATATTTCTAATATATATAATTATATATGGCATTGTATTGAAAGTATTATATTACACATGGGAAATTGAGGATTTTTTT
>NW_006974350.1:0-471 GCF_000164805.1 Carlito syrichta | reverse complement strand
TGGAAAGGAGTGGAGAGGAATAAAATAGAATGGAATGGAATGGAATGGAATGGAATGGAATGGGAGGAATGACAAAGAGCGAAATGTAATGGAGAGGAATGGAATGGAATAGAATGGAATTGAATGCAGAAGAATGGTATGGAATGCAAAGGAATGGAACGGAATGGAGAGAAGTGGAATGGAGTGGAATTTAATGCAGAGGAATGGAAGGCAAGAGAATCAAATGGAGAGGAATGGAAAGGAAAGAAATGGAACTTTGATGAATGGAATGGAATGGAATGGAATGGAGAAGGATGGAATGGAATGGAAAGGAAATGAAAGGATTGGACAAAAAAGGAGAAGAATGGGTTGGAGAGGAATGAAGAGGAATGGACACAAATGTTATGCAATGGAATGGAATGGAATGCAATGGAGTGGAATGGCGTGAAATGGAATGAGGTTGAATGGAAAGGAATGGAATGGTATGGAAGG
>NW_006974349.1:0-412 GCF_000164805.1 Carlito syrichta | reverse complement strand
CCTTCTGTGGGGCTGGGGTGCAGGGGCACGATCGCGGCTCCCAGGGCCTAGAACTGTGGGTGTCAGGTGTTCCTCTTACCTTGGCCCCCAAGCAGGCAGGAGTCTGGGGGCCACCACACCTAACTCGATTTTGGTGACCTCTCACTGAGAAGAGGTCTGGCCACATCGCTATTGCTGGCTACTGACACTTGGGCTCAGGCAGCCTCTTGCCTTGGCCTCCCAACCCCATACACAAGTGGATGTTCTTTTTTTTCATTTTTTCTTTGAATCGGTGTATGACTCCATTGCCCAGGTTAGAGGGTGGTGGTTCACTCTCAGCCTCCACAGACTCAGCCTGCCAGGTTCCAGTGAACCTTTCTCCAACATTCCGAGGAACCAGAACAACAGCCAGGCGCCATCATGTCCAGCTCAT
>NW_006974348.1:0-417 GCF_000164805.1 Carlito syrichta | reverse complement strand
TACCTAGTTAAGTCAGCTCGCAGGTCAGCAAGTTAGCTGGGTAGTTAGGTAGTTAAGTCAGCTGGCAAGCCAGCAGTCTATGTAAGTAGGTATCTAGTTAAGTCAACTTGTTAGCCATCCGGCGTCTTGTTATGTCAGTTAGTTAAGTCAGCTCGCTATTCAGCTGTCTAGCTAGGTAGCTAACTAGCTAAGTCTGCTGGCTAGTCAGCTGGCTACTTCATTAAGTCAGCCAGTTAAGTCATCTGGATAGCCTGCAGTCTAGCTAGGTAGCTAGCAATTAATCAACTGGATAGCCACCTGACAAGCTAGTTAAGCCATCTAGTTAAGACAGCTTGTTAGCCAGCTTGCTACGTAGGCAGTTAGCTAGATATGTCAGCTGTGTAGCCTGATGGTTAAATAGTTAAGTCACCTTGTTAC
>NW_006974347.1:4911-6369 GCF_000164805.1 Carlito syrichta | reverse complement strand
AACTCATGTTCCTTGTAAGGCTTTGCAAATAAGTGTTTATATTTGTGATATGATAAATGCAATTAAAAGAATTAATGTTAGGCACTTTTTCATGAGGATTTCCTTATTTAAATATCATATTCCCCTATGAAGTAAATGTCAGATGAAGTCATTGAAGCAGAGACATTAAGCAATTTGTTTTAACAGTAACAGAATCAGAATATACACCCAGGAGAAACAGCATTTCTTACAGTGTACCACATTTCCTCCCTGAACAGATTTTTCTCTGGGAAGATGGGTTGAATGGCTTGTAAAATAATAATGCCAAGTACTAAACCCAGTGACCCTTTCCTGTCTTTTCGGTTTGAGAAATGGAACTCCTCTTGTCTGGATGGCAGATTCACTTTTCTAGTTTGTACCTCACCCCTACTGTCCAGCCCCTCTCCTAAAACCTGTTAAATTGCTCTGTTTTTAACCCCAGGAAGAAGATGAAGTACCGGATGATGAGACTCTGAACCAAATGATTGCTTGATGAGAAGAAGAATGTGACCTATTTATGGTAATGCTATGGGAAATCATGAAATAAATGCCTTAGTTCTCTGCCCCTTTTTCTGTTAACCAAGACGCCTGGAGTTTAAGTGCCCAAGCAGAACTTCATTCGTGAAGCCTGTACCTTTCTTTAATTCAGAGGCTGCATACTGGCTGCGTTTAGCCTGCAGACATATTTTGTTTGGCCTACGCAGCACTTTTTTTTTTTTAATTTCCCATTTGTTGCCAACATAGAAAGAATCCTGATTTCTGACTTCTCTTGAAAAATGAGATCGTGCCGTACAATGCCCACATCTCTGGAAATAGTTGGCCAGAGCTGAATACCCTCTGGACAGGCCATGTGGTCTACAGCTTACTGTAGACATTTCCCACCCCTTGTACCCAGTTTATTTCCAATCATCCCAGGCCAGTGTCATTCAGGAAACATGCCTGTCTCCTATAGGCATTTGTGTTTACAATTATGCCCTAGTCCTCTTATTAGAGCAAAGCAAATATGTTCTCAGCGGAGGCAGGTAGAAAACAGCAGCTCGAGTGATGCTGGTGTGCCTCTTCTACGTGTTGAAGAGAGCATGCTGTAGCAATAAGAACCCACTAGGTATATACAAAGGTACAGCCTTCATTTAAAGATCAAAACCAGTTGGATTTCACTGGTACAAAGTAGGTGTAAAAGGATTTAATGTCCTTGGCATTTGCGAATTTAACGTCCATGGCTTCAACCTTGATGTGCCATAATACATAGCATCTGTAATTTTACTGAAATCTGAGTTTGATTTATGTGTGAGGGCAGCTGCAAGCCAGTGTTTATGGGAAGCAAGCCCCTTGGCTAGTTAAGAAGGCTTACAGAAGTGGTATGTACTTGCTGTGTTCTCAAGGCTTTTTGCCATAGCTATTTTAACTACCTGTGTACCCCACTGGCACATAGTAGTTACT
>NW_006974347.1:0-4474 GCF_000164805.1 Carlito syrichta | reverse complement strand
AAGTTTCAAGAGAAGCTGGAAATTGAGGTTTTTATAAGCAATTTCTGGATTTTGAAATGTTTGCAACTAAATTCAGTTTTTAAAATTACGTAACACTGCACACCAAACAAAACACAACTGCAGGCCAGATATGATCCACCGGGTTCACAGTCTTCACCTTTTTCACCTAGACAGTCTTTGAGAGTGGAGCTCCAGCTGTGTGGAGGCTTATGTTAATTTTATTTGTGTATGTGTGTGATTTTTGTCCAAGGAACACTGATTGTGTATAATGTTTCACAATAAAGGACATTTAATTCTTTTTTGTGAAAATTCACAATAAAATAACTCCTATGCTCCTAATCTGAGATATGCACTTCCCCCTCTCTCTCCTTACCTGAAATGAATCAGTCTACCAGGTAAAGCCATTTTTGGAGAGAAATAGCAGTAAGAAAGACTTAACAAACAGCACAGTCAATGTAGTGTGTTCATAAAACCTAAATTTCTTAACTCATAATGTTGTTTACCACATTCATAGATTCAGTATTCTCTTCTTAGGCAGGTTAGGGACACATATCTGAAGTAGACATTCTCTCTCTTCTTGAGGAACATATTAAACTGTAGATTACTCGGGAACACCCAGGCAAGGAACCCTCAGTTCCTGGCTGATCACTGATGGACAGTAAATCTGTACTACTAAAGGCTCAGATAATGTCAAGACACTGCAGAGGATAAGCGTCCCACCATTAAACAAATTAGATTAGGCTTGGAGATGGAGAAGTCCAACAGCAGGCCCAAAACAAAGGGGAAAAAGTACTTCTCCTGCCTCACTTTTGGACTAAGGATTTGTAAAAATTGAAAATTTCAGAAAAAATTTGAATGTCTGGCCAAGGCACAACCTTTTTTTAAGTTGGAAATATTTTACAACACAAAGAACAGGCCTGAAACAGGTATGGCTGGTTAGGGGACACTTTTTTTTTATAGGCATTTTGATTTTGTAAATTTCTTTCTTGTTTCTTAAAGGTTGGCTTCTATTTTGGGAGTTATACATATTTGGGGTTTGGTTTAGTTTTTTAAATCTTCTAATCCACTGGCTGCCTTTGGCCATTCCCTGTTCATTAGCACCTCCACAAGGGGGTAGGAAATCAAGTTTGAATCCTTGCCAGCTAGTCTGATTAAATCAAATTAAAGTTTAGTGAGAATCAAGAATGGAATGTGAGCTAGAATAAATCTTTTCATTTCAAATGTTTAAACTCTTTACTCATTATTATAAAAGAATTAATTCTTTCTATAAAGTTAACACAAACTTATCATTTGATTTTTTATCATAGACACTGGTTAGACATTACATATGTAGATAGTCACTTTCATGTGACTATCTATGTATGTAATGTCAGAGCAGGTTGGCCACAAATGTTTCTTTTAAACATTTGTCTTGCTTTCTTCTTCTAAAAATGTGACTTCAGAAGAAGTTACTTTTCATACTGATTACTTACTAATTTTACCTAAAAAGATCTTTCAAAACTCAAGTTATGTATCTGGAACATTTTGCTAGCATGCAAACATTAGACTTTTAGATGCTACAAAGTCAAGAAATGTTTTTAAAAGTAATTTTTAGATGCTGTGCTCTCCACAAAGGCAAGAAATATTTTTCAGATTAATTGTACTTGTAAGTATAATCAGTTCTCAAGACAAATATATTCATGTAGTAACTAAACAAGTTAGATTTTTTCTCAAAGATTGACTTAAGATTTTTTACTGGTGTTTTGCGGGTAGAATAATCTCTAGGAGGAGATGCAGTCATTAAGACTTTCAGCTTATCTTATTTAATTGTATCTACATTTCCTAAAAGAAACAAAAATCAAGTGCATAACTTGCTTTTATATCAGAAAAGATTTATTTTCTCAGGTGTAGGCAAATGGATAGCATAAGTCATTTTACATGCTTTAGTATAGATAATAGTAGGCTAACCAAAAATCAAAATGGCAATATTTTGTCATCTCAGTGTAAGACATGAGCAAAAACATTTGTTTTCTTATTCATATCTAGTAACCATTAGGAGGTTGCCTCAAGAAGCCCCTCTTTAGATCCTGCTGTAAACAATGTGTGCTAGTTATGAAGACTGGTAGATTCCATTTCTGATACCAAAGCATTAGAAGGCAGAATTAAGCAGAGCATCTGAGCTGACTATATATAGCACATAACAGAGCAAGTTGGCCACATTTATCTACCAGAGGGACTTCACCATGCCCCAAACTACGTGATTCAGAGAATATAATGGTTTCCAAAAATGTGGAAGAAGCATAGTTTAAGGGTAGCTGACCTCTGATTATTAAATTAGGTTCTAAAGGTCATTTGTGGGTTCAAGTAGTAGATATTTTATTTACATTTTATCACTTTTAGCATTTAAGAAAAAAAATTGAATCCCTGTTTCAGTAAGGTAGAACCAAAGGAAGAGGGAAAAGGTAAATAAAGTAAGATTAATAGTCTGTTTGATGGTGAAAATGATACATCTAGCTAGTGACTTACACATATGTAACTAATGTGTGTGGAAAGTCAGTGGCAGTCTCATTTACTCTTCTTTTGATCTATTAGATTGTTTGGTTACAGATAAAAGCCAAGTTTGTGGCTCTTAGTTTATTTACAAGTGAACTGGATTTTTAGAAAATGAGAGCAGGAGGTGGAGAGATAGGTATTTTGAAGGCTCTGAAAGTAAGCGGTTTCAGGCCATTGCCTTGCTAAGCTGTGGTGTGGCCATGTGCTTTTTGAGCTATGGCTTGACCATGTTTCCTGGCTTTGGTCCCTTTCCCTACCTTGGGGAAGTGAATCTCCTCTTTCTCTATCTCTTTCTGATTTACTTTCTAAATAAACTGTATTTTCTTTTTTTCTTTCTCTTTTTTTAGAGATGAGGTCTTGCCAAGTTGCCCAGGTCATCTTCGAACCAGTGGGCTCAGGCAATCCCCATACCTCAGCCTCCCAAAGTGCTGCGATTACATGCTTGAGCCACCACGCCCGGCCTAAACTATTATTTTCTAATCTTAAACAAAGAAAGAAATTTCACTTATAACTTGATCAGTTGAGATGAGATTACCTCTGAGCTCTGTCTCTAGGGTATCATATTTTCATAAAGTTCAACACTTATGAAAAGGTAAAGAATTGAGGATCATTCCTCTCACAGTGCCAGGGATATATTGAAAATTTAGTACATTCATGGCTGACAGACTAATGAAACCATTTACATCCCTTCCACATGTCCAACCATGGGTGGCTACTCCATACTTATACCTTGGGTCACTGTTGTTGTTTTTCTATCGTTTAACAGCACAGGCCCTACTAAATAAAAGGAGACTTTCTTAGAGAACTCCCTTTTCTATACTCAAAGAATACGTTTCTTCCAGGGAAGTAACAAACTGTATAGCAAGGGTTCATATTTTAAAAATGCATTCCCAATTTGCATTTTCCAACTATTAATGGGAAGGTTTGCGCACACAGAATAAGGAAAGAAATTCTCAAAGCATATTTTTTAAATGCATGAATAAATTTCAAAAGCTGGGTGCAGAAGAAGGGAAAGGATGTTTACTTTGAGAAAGTTGTTTTTTTCTTTGGAAAATGGCGACTTCTCGTTTTGGCTTAGGACTGAAATTTTGGAATGTTCCTTAGGGAGCATAAAAATATCAACATCCTCACAGGAGCCACATGTGCGAATGTTGAGGCCTGTGAAAATCTTTCATTTAATGATTTAGCTCTACTTTCCATTTTTGGAAGCAGACTTAGTACCTAGATAGGCGGGGCAACCTGGAACACGCATTCCAGACATGACCAGTAAATGCACACTGCAAATAGTAGTAAGTGCAGTTGATTAAAAGTCAAACAAAATAGAAACTGTTGTTGGGAATTGTTCATTTTATCAAAGGGGGATACAATTCCCAAGCTTTGTGAAACATGGCATTTAGGACCCATGTCATAAGAAGGTAGGTAGGTAGGAAGGCAATGGGCAGTATTTTGAGATTAGGTACCTGGACTCTGAGACTAGGTACCAAGGGCAGACAGGTCTTGGCACCACTTGAGATGTGATTTACTCAGGATGTGGTGTGATAACAGGAATGTGACCTGAATTTCAAAAAGATTGAAGTCTGTGTGATTCTGAAAAGAGAGAGACTAACAAAGCATTGCTCATACTTGTGGTTGAACACTTGCATATAAAATATAACTTTTGTGTGATTATTTTATTGTCACATCCAGTTAGACATTCCAGTGCCCTCAGAGTATGGTTTTATGAATTTCCTTTGTTTCACTGGTGAAGTTGTAGTTGTATAATTAAGATTCATTTTATCATGTGAAGAGTTTTTTGGTTAATGTTCATTTCTGAGCTCTGGAAAAATTCTATTTTCTTTCTCTTTTCCTTAAGCAATAAATTAAGTACCTGGAGTATTATTACAGGAGATGAGACAACAATAAGTAGGCCAATGTTTTAAAGTCAATCTCTGATATGTATAAC
>NW_006974346.1:0-428 GCF_000164805.1 Carlito syrichta | reverse complement strand
CTTTTTTGGTGCCAGGCATCTAATTTAAATTATATAGATTTTTTTCTTCATGGTACCTAGCTGCTTCTTCTTTTAAGTTTTCCTTATCCCCAGGGGGTAGAGAATCATCATTAACAGGGACAGTGGTTAACAATGCCTGGGAATGTACAGGAGTTAGTAAGGGAGTTCTTTCACCTGGTTCCTCTTTTACTTTAATGAGCATTTTATCAATATTTTGTTGTGGATCTAAGACATCCCTGATTATATTCCATAATTCAAAAGTATTTAAAGACATTCGTTCCTGACCATGAATAGTGTAATACAGTTTCAATTTTTCCCCAACCTTTGTCCATGTTTCTAAATTAATGATGCGTTCTTCAGGGAACCAGGGGCACTGCTCTTGCACAAAATGGAGAAAACAAGATAATCTTGTAGAGGAAACATTAATT
>NW_006974345.1:0-902 GCF_000164805.1 Carlito syrichta | reverse complement strand
GTGGCCTTCTGTATCTCAAGACCTGTGCTAGTTTGGGAAGTATAGAGAGCAGTTCATTGCTCTTCCGTGCCTCTCATTATGCTTGATGGAATGATGCACAGAGAAATGTCAGGGCTCTAACCAATGGACTGTATCAGTCAGGGTTTTCCAGAGAAACAGAACCACTAAGATACAGATAGACAGATGTTAAATAGATAGATGATAGATAGAGATAGATAGATACATCATAGAATAGATAGATGATAGATAGGATAGATGGATAGATAAACAGATAGGATAGATAGATGATAAAGATAGATAGATACACATATACATACATACATACATACAAGGTAGTATAAGTTATTGGCTTACACAATTATGCAATTGTGGAGACTGAGAAGTCTCATGAAATACCAATTGCAAGCTCAAGACCCAGAAAAATCAATGTATTTCAAATGCCTCAGAGCTAGAGAGATGATGGTGTAGATTCCAATCTAGGTCTGAAGGTCTGAGGACTAGGAGCACCAAAGGCAGGAGAAGATCAAGGTCCCAGCTCATAAAGTCAGACTGGAGGAGCATGAATCCAACCTTCCTTGCTTTTTTATCCTATTCAGGCCTTCAACAGATCAGATGAAATCCACCCACATTGAGGACTGTACTCAGTCCACCACCCCAAATGCGAACCTCTTTCAGAACCACTCTCATAGACACACCCAGAAATAATGTTAAATCAGATATCTGGGCAGCTCATGACCCAGTCAAGTTGACACATAAAATTAACCACCCATTACATGGACTGAGTCTAAAGGTTCCAATAGGTGCCAGACTGCTGCAGCTTGAGATATACCAGCCAAGTCTCCCCTCATTCCTGTATTCCAATGATTCTCTGCCAAGGATGATATTGCCCTGCCCCCCCATCC
>NW_006974344.1:0-430 GCF_000164805.1 Carlito syrichta | reverse complement strand
TTCCAGCTACTTGGAAGGCTGAGGCGGAAGGATCGCCAGAGTTCAGCAGGTCGAGGCTGCTTTGGCCGGAAGCGGCCACTGCACTCCATTCTGGGTGACAGAGTGATACTCCAACTCAAAAAATAAAAAAATAAAAAGAAAGAATATTGATTCTTTATTCATGTAATATATAACTCCTAGTTTTTAGCCACCTTTTAATTTTGTTTAACTACTGATGTTTTGGCCATGCATATTATTACTATTTCTTTTTTAATTTAGCCTTTTTCATTACAATTAAGCTGGAATTGTTGTACCACTGCAGTATTGGGTCATTTTTCCCCCCATATCAGTATGTTAGTACATTTTGAGTATCCTAGAGAATTGCAACATGCATCCTAGACTTGTTATATCTTCCGTAACATAGATTTTACCACTTTTCTGACAGGAGGTG
>NW_006974343.1:0-434 GCF_000164805.1 Carlito syrichta | reverse complement strand
GCAAATCAGCTAGTTACTTAGCTAACAAGGCAGCTAGAAACTCAGCGATCTGGTCAGCTAACTAGTAGGCTCACTTGCTTTTCCGTCAGGTCAGCTGATTAGTCAGCTCATTCACATGCCAACCGGTCAGCAAATTAGTCAGCTCGCTCAACAGCCAACAGGTCAACAAACTTGTCTGCTCACTCACAAGACAAGTCAGCAAACTAATCGGCTTCCTAGCCCACCAACTAGTTAAGTCAGATCACGGGTTGGCTTGCTCACCAGTAGACTAGTTAAGGCATCTCTCCAGTAGGTTCAATGTTCGGGTGACTAGTTAAGTTGGTTCACCAGTTGGCTCAATTGCCGGTCGACTAGTTAAATATTCTGAGCTGTTAGCTCACTCCCCAGCCGACTAAATTCAGCTGACCAGTGAGTTCACATGCCGGCCAACTAGT
>NW_006974342.1:0-572 GCF_000164805.1 Carlito syrichta | reverse complement strand
TACTCGTCCATCTCGGCTTGTCAGGGCTCCTCTTGCCGGCACCGGCCACGGGTGTCTCTGTCACGTGTTTCTCTTGGATGTCAGTAGTTCAGCTCTGTCTTCCAGCTCCTCTTGACCTTGACTTTCTGGTGTTGCGTGGGGGGGGTGAGAACTTGGAGAGCCTGCGCGGCCTTCCCACCAGAAAGTGTCAGTTTGTCGAGAAGGCGGATGTGCAGAGGCCACCTGGGTCCAGGTCACCTGGGTCAAGGCTCGTCTTTGTCATCCTGTTCTCATCCCAGATGTGAACTTCTGGGGTCCCCAGATGGCATCTGTGCCCTTTCTGGGGTCTCCAGTGAAAGCCCAGGTGTTTCCCAAGGCCCCTCCACCTCCTGGGCACTGTGTGGCTGCTCAGAGCTCAGGGGGCATTTTGTCCCGGCCACTCTTCCTGCTGGGCATTGTGAAATGCTGCTATGCATTACACAGCTGAGCCGACTCAGGCTGACCACCTGGAAGAGGTGTCACCTGCAGCCTCCAGGTGCCTCCTCCTGGAACTGGTCTTCAGGTTTCAGCACTGGGAGCCCCACGCTTCAGGC
>NW_006974341.1:0-4031 GCF_000164805.1 Carlito syrichta | reverse complement strand
TCACCTTGATTTTCATAACTGTCTTAAGTTTAAATGGATTCAAATTAAAAACAATCTCCTCAGGTCAGTGGAGCTTTTCTTTCCCATCCAAGCACACACCCTACCCACCACCCATTATACATTGACTTTATCCTGTTTTAGGTCAATAAGGAGAGTTTTTAGTCACACACATAGGTTACACCTGGAGAACTGGCTTGTCTCACACACACACACACACACACACACACACACCTCTGGTAGGAGGTAATGTTGGGACAGAAGTACAGAATTTCTAGTTTGTTGTTCCAAGTATGTACAACATGCAGCACTGCTGAATCAGGTAATCATATGCACAAGGCACAGAAGATGAGGTGTGGACTCATAGAAAGCAATCAAATGGAAATAAAAAGGGCTTTTTCTTTCAGAATTCCCCTGTCTTTATTTGTGGAGGTTATCCAATACGTTCTTTAATTACATTCCACACTTCTGAATCCATTCCTGAGTTATTATGCTGTACTTTGTTTTGTGGATTCCAACAGTCTTGGGAACTAAAGGATCATCTGGATTGAGGTCACACAACAGAGAACAGATGGACAAGAGTACTTTTGAAATAGTGCTGCAGACAACTATGACCTAGAATATAAAGACAAATGCTGCCATTACTGTTAACATTTGGATGATAAATACTTGTTGTACCTGCAACCTTATGTGGTTTGAAGGGCTAATCTTTTGGGAAGTGAATTGTCAAGAAAAACACTCCATCCTGATAGAGTCTGTCTTTGGCCCCCATTATTGTATCTTGCCATGGAACATATCATCTCCAACAGGACCTGCCAATCACTGTACTGGGGATCCCATGGCAGGTCATTCAATTCCTTTGGATATTCTTCAGAGTGGTGGTGGGAGGTGGGTGGCTGCTTGCTCCAGGTAGAGGACAGGGGTGGGGGAGGTTTGGAAAAGAGTCCAGAGAGCATGAGGCTGCCTCTGTGATCACACAGTGGGAAACAATGGTAAGCCAGGAGAATGGGTCCAGAGGGACTGGCTGAGCCTGAGCCTGTTGCAGAGGTCACCCCATCACCTGTGGCCCCTTTATGTGTTGCAGCCTCAGGAATCACTGCTGCCAGAACAACTTCTTCCTTCCTGGTTCAGCTCTGCTGATCCCTCTGCCAGAGAAAAGGCCAAGATCTGGCTCTGTGAACACCTTTAGGTTCACCAGTAAGAGGGACAGGTACAAACTGCTTTCCGGCCTCATTTCTTTATTTATTTACTTATTTATTTGTTTGTTTCTTTAGAGGTGAGTTCTTATTATGTTGCCTAGGTTGGTCTCAAACTCCTGGACTCAAACATTCTTCTTGCCTAGAGCTTCCCAAAGCACTTGCATTACAGGTATGAGCCACTGCTCACTGTCTGTAAGATCCTTCTGGTTAAAGTGTCTTGAAGAGTTTGTTGAATACTCTCTGCAATAAAAAAATAATAAAAATCAGACAACAAATAATATAAAATGAAAATTATCAAAAGTGACTATTTGGGGATTCTGTAAATTACCAAAGCGATAAATAAATCCTGAAGTACTTACTCTTGGAAAAGTTCTAAAGTTTTGGGTAAGGATAGGAAAAATTGATGGCATTTTACCTGGGACTGCTCTCTTCCACTCCAGTTCAGTCTGTATGAACTTTATAAAAGTATAGTTTTACCAACACGAGTATGGCAGCAAAAAATTGCAGCTTGATGCCAAAGAGAGTGGACTTTAGTTAGAACAGAGCTCTGAGCAAGATCCTTCAGTGTTTTCAGTTAAATGTGATGAACTCTGCAGTGAATTCACAGAAAGAGCCCACAGCTTTCCTATTCCAAGGTGATGCCTTGGTTGGAACAAGTGGTATGCCAGCAGAATTTTAATACTGGATTCCTGGAATTGTGGGATGTAGCCTTGCTGAGGCTGCACCCTTTCCTGATGAATTAGAAGCTGCAGGGATGATTGATAAAGATCCAAAAGGGTCCAGTTAAAAGTACAAGCATACGAGGCAAGAACTGCTGCATTCAGAATGAAGTCCTCAAACACCACACTAATGAACTGGAAGAAGCATCATGAGCTTGTGGTGTTTTAGTGAAACTGCCCAAATCATTGATAATTATTAAGTTATGCTAGAACATAGGCAAGTCCTGAAGATTCTTGCTACAAATTAAAAATAATAATAAGAAGAAAAGTGATAGCAGTAGTGAAAAACCAAGTGGAAAATATAATTCAAAATAGTTATTTTATAGATGTTCAAATTATTCTTCCTTTGGTGGGAATAGTGGGACCAGTTATTAAATGAAAATGTGCATGAGAGAAGCATCTGCATTCTGTAGTATTATCTGGTTAGTAAATATACATAAAGCTTTGTTCATTGCACATTTAGCATTTCTGCCCTTTACTATATGTACTTTATCTCGATTTAAAACATAACAAAGCCAAACATAGACTCTTTTAAACAAAATAGCAAAAAATAAGTAAGAATAAGCAAATAATTATGGAAGATCAATCTTATTAAAGAAAAGTGTGAAATGTGCCTGGGATAATGCTAAAGTATTAGAAAATAGAAGGAAACTTTCTATGCCTCTTCTCTGATTGAGGCTACACAGATTTAGTCTCTATTTGTTTTCCTTAAAACAAAGGGTATTTTATGTCATTGTGCTCACAAAAGAGGTCCTCAGCTTTCTGTTGTCTCTCTTCAGGCTGCTGTACCCACCGGGAAATTTGCATAGTGCCCTCTAGAAAGGACTTTCCCTTGTAAGTGTGAGATAAAAGCTCAGTTTTTACCTGGCCTTGGCTGATAGAACGCCTCAGCTTACTTCTGAAAATGAGATTTTCTGCTTAGCTCCTGGGACTACTGAAGTTCTGGGTCCCTAGTAAGGATAGAGGGAGAAGAGGAAGGCGAATACCATGGGAAAATGAACTCTGGGGCCACACTGCCTCCCATGTGTACTCTTTCCACGTGTTAGATGTGTATGTCACCAAAATAGGAATTTTTAAATTGAGATCTGTGAGTGAGGAATATTCCAGTAGGGGCAGGGACCTGTACTCTGGTGAAGATTGTCATACAAAAGGAAGGGGATGGTGTATGCATCTTCTAGAAGTCCCTTTGTAGCCTGCAAATCTTGTATTCTTTCTAAAAGTTGAATATTTTTGATTTATAAATCCAAATAACACTTTTTGCAGTCTGACATTTTAGAAATGGGAAATTATGGAAATGTCTTAGTTTGTATAAATGATCTCACACTTCTCTCTCATTATTTCAGAATTTATTTGGGATATTGTGGTGACCCAGACTCCATTCTCCCTTCCCATCACCCTTTGAGAGTCAGCCTCCATCTCTTGCAAGTCTAGTCAGAGCCTCCTACATAGTAATGGGGACACACATTTGAACTGGTACCTGCAGAAAGTAGGCCAGTCTCTACAGCTCCTGATTTATTTGGTTTCCAACTGCTTCTCTGGTTCAGATATGTTCAGAGGCATTGGGTCAGACACTGATTTCATACTGAAAATTCACGGGGTGGAGGCTGAGGATATTGGAGTTTATTACTGCATGCAATACATACAAGCTTCTCCCACAGTAATATAATCTCATAAAAACCTTCACTGCTTGAAGTGATCCAGTTGCCTATGTGTGTTGTTTGGGTGGGGAGAAGCTCAGCAGATTCTCTGAGTCTGTGTAAGAGGAAGATGTTGGAGAAATCAGGGGAATAGGTCTGTCCCATGAGTACCTTGTTTATACCTCAACTACCATTCATCTATGTCTCCCTCAGCTGCAACAACCTTAGCATGTTATAAGCAGTAGAAGAATGGTGGGTTGTTCCATCATGATGACATAATGCTCATGATACAACTGAATAAAAGTGCATCTGCTTCTTACATTTGTCAAATAAAATGACCCAGAATAAATACCAGTCATTGCCACAAATAGGAATGCACCTGAAGTCCATCTGTTTTTATATATTCTGATAACATAATTATTAGTTAGTATTCAGAAATTGGTATTTTCCACTTTCTCTTTTTTATACTTTCCCTACTT
>NW_006974340.1:4161-4896 GCF_000164805.1 Carlito syrichta | reverse complement strand
TTTGGAGACCTCTAGCTGAGATGATGTCTGTCCACTTCACTGGGCTGGTCTCTGACCCCTGGGCTCAGGCAAACTCCCGCTGCGGTCTCCCAGGGCATAGGGCTGAAATCCATGCACCATCATGCCTGGCCTGGACTTGCATGTACTGTTGGCAGGGGTGACGCCTCGGCCACTCCAGAGGCTGAGGTGGGAGGATTGACAGAGTCCACTGTTATGAGGATGGCAGTGAACAACGGTCATGTCCCTGGGCCCCAGCCTGGACCACATAGCCAGACACTGTCTCCAAAAACATGAGAATTGTACACAGCTTTTCAACTGCGCATGGTGTGTTCACAGGTCGACTGACTTTGAACCAGGAAAAATGAGATTGTGGGGAAAAAATGTCCTGGGATGAGGGATGTGTCTGTGGACTTTCTTGGCAAAAGGTCCTCATTGCTGCATCAGAGTTTCTGCCTGCCTGGGGCACATTTCTCATCTTGGAGAGGAGAGCCAGCAGGAACATGGCCATGGAGTGTGGGAACTTCAACACCAAAGTGGGGGCAGCCATTTGGGGAGGGTTGGGGTTGAAAGGTGTTGAGCTTGGGGGACCCTCATATGTGGAAGGGGTGAGGAGAAGGACTGAGGTGAGAAAGTTTGCAGGAGAATGGATTTCTTTCTTTCTTTCCTTCCTTCCTTCCTTCCTTCCTTCCTTCTTTCCTTTCTTCCTTCCTTTTGTTCTTTCTTTCCTTTCTTTCT
>NW_006974340.1:2117-2710 GCF_000164805.1 Carlito syrichta | reverse complement strand
CCTGCCTCCACCTCCCAGGGCATGGGGATGAAGGCCTTGAGTCACAGTGCCCAGCCTCGAATCACACATTATGTCATGGTGGGCGATGCCAAGGAACACATGGGATGGAGGCCACTGACGGAACTGTGGGTGCATCCATGAGCAAATTCAGTGTTCACGTTCCGGGGAGTGATGGGTTCTCGCTATGTGCTCCAGGCTGGTCTCGAACTCCTAGGCTCCAGGTGTTCCACACCTTGGCCTGCCAAAGCCACAGCCTGATTGTTTGCTAATCCACCATCTTTCGGGAACTCTAGGCCCAAGGCTGGTGCCTCCTTCCCAAATGATCTCTGTTCACGATGAGCTAAACTCCATACACAAATGGATGTTCTTCTTTTGTTTCCTTTTTTCATTTTTTCTTTCTCTCCATCACTCAGCCTGGAGGGCATTGTCTCTCTCCCAGCCACCACAGACTTGGCCCACCAGACTCCAGTGAGACATTCCCCAGTCCTCCTAGGAGCCAGAACTACAGGCGTGAGCCACCACACACTGCTCATTTCTGATGGAGGGTAGAGATGAGGACTTGCCAAGGTTCCCTGGGTGTGTCTTGGCCCGTA
>NW_006974340.1:0-473 GCF_000164805.1 Carlito syrichta | reverse complement strand
ACTGTGCAAGACCTCACCTTGGTCATCAAAAATAAATTTAAAGATTAGTCAGGTGTGATACAGAAGACGTGGTTCCAGGCACTCAAGGGACTCAGGCTGGAGGATCACCTGAGCCTGGCAGGTGGAGTCCATGGTGACTGTGAGCATGCCCCTCTCTTCGGCCTTGGCAACAGAGTGGGATTCCAACACCAAATAATAATCACCAGCACCACCACCACCACCCCTGACACCCAGCATGAGCAATCACTCTCAGGAATGGGAGAGGAAAAGGCACTTTCCAACCTGTCGTTCATAGGAGGTTTCAAAGGTGACCACTGGGCATATCCATGCTACACCTTCGGCCATGTGCCCCAGAAGGCCAGCCTCGACCCTCCACACCCATGCCCCATGACAAAGATGCATTTGAGCTCACAAAACAGACGGCCCCATCTTGGGAGGCCCTCAGGCACAGAGCGATCAAGGTGGTCCCGCAA
>NW_006974339.1:0-633 GCF_000164805.1 Carlito syrichta | reverse complement strand
GTAAGCAAGAAAGAGGCCAGGTGAGTGTGACAGGTCCAGGTCAGCAATGCAAAGCAAAAATATTTTGACTTTTAAAAAATAATGCAGAAATCCAAGAGCCTTTTTCATTTGGGTAGTCTGCTACCAATCTTAAGAATAATAAATACAGAAAAGCTGTGAGAGTAGAAGAATGACTAAAGTAAACTTCCTGTATCAAGAATGGTTCTTTCTTCTTGTCTGAGAGTCATGCCCTCATGTTTCTGCCATCATCTTTTTACTTATTGGGTTATTTATGTAGTTCTTGCAAATAAACTAAATTTTTCAGTTGACTTTACCTATTCTTAGAATGTATTCATTTTTAATAAAGGAATGTTTGCTTGACACTGTCAGGCTATGTATGGACAGGAAAATCCTCAGAAGTTAATGAGAAGCAGCCCAGAGATCAGGAACTACTGAACTCAGAGGATGATTTCTTTCAGGATCACGAATGCAGAAGGCATCCTTTACACAAAACATGTTGTCAAACCACATAAGATTATCAGTTTAGGAGACCAGAGTTGCTTTATGCAGAAGACTTCATGTTTTCAGTGGTGGAAGGTACTTCCGTGTATCTTATTGACTACTACTAAAATAGATTTTAAACTATTTTGAATA
>NW_006974338.1:0-1034 GCF_000164805.1 Carlito syrichta | reverse complement strand
TTCCGCCAAGAAAGACCAGAGGACACATCCCTCCCCCAGGGACATTTCGTCCCCACAATCCCATTTTCCTGGCTCTAAAGTCAGTTGTTGTGTGAACACACCATGTGCAGTTGAGAATCTGTTTGATTCAGATGTTTATGGTGACAGGGTCTGGCTCTGTGACCCAGACTGGGGCATGGGGACACGACCGTCATTCACCACCAGTCTTGCAATCACATGCTTCAGCGATTCTCCCGTTTTGGTTTCTGGAATGGTCAGGATGACGTGCACCTAGACCCCAAACCCCTTGTTTAGGTGGTTGTGGTATGGGGTCTCCCAGAGTGGCACACACTGACCTTGGGTTCCTGGGCTCCAGTAGTCCTCCTGCCTCTGCCTCCCAATGCAACGGGATTCCAGGTGTGAGCTGCCACAGCAGGTCTTCTGGTTCACTTTCAACAGAGAATCAAGGCCAGTGTCTGCAACTCAGGCCAGTGTCTGCAGCTCAGCCTCATCATCCCAGCACTTTGGGAAGCCAAGGCCAGCCGCTGGCCCAAGTCTGAGGGCAGATACCTGCTGGGGAAACTCTGTGAGACCTATTCTCTACCCTCCATGCAAAATGAGCTGAACATGATGGCGCCTGGCTGTTGTTCTGGTTCCTCGGAATGTTGGAGAAAGGCTCACTGGAACCTGGCAGGCTGAGACTGTGGAGGCTGAGAGTGAACCACCGCTCTCTAACCTGGGCAATGGAGTCATACACCAATTCAAAGAAAAAATGAAAAAAAAGGAACATCCACTTGTGTATGGGGTTGGGAGGCCAAGGCGAGAGGCTGCCTGAGCCCAAGTGTCAGTAGCCAGCAATAGCGATGTGGCCAGACCTCTTCTCAGTGAGAGGTCACCAAAATCGAGTTAGGTGTGGTGGCCCCCAGACTCCTGCCTGCTTGGGGGCCAAGGTAAGAGGAACACCTGACACCCACAGTTCTAGGCCCTGGGAGCCGCGATCGTGCCCCTGCACCCCAGCCCCACAGAAGGAGACCCCGGGGACAAAAAATGCCTGC
>NW_006974337.1:0-783 GCF_000164805.1 Carlito syrichta | reverse complement strand
AAGCTTCTATAGAATCGTTTAACTTGGCATAAATCATTCAGCTTAGGATGAAAACGGTTTATAGAATATATCAGTCATGGATTAAGATATCCTTTGTTATGGGATTTTAAGATTGTCATATGAAAATGGTTTAAAGGCAATCATTGATTAAGTTTTCATGGATTAAGGTTTCTGGTGGGTGGGAGACGCCCCTCCAACAACTGACTTTGTGTATAAAAGTCCCTTTGTAATTCCCAATATCACACATCGCTTCTGCACTAGACTGGAGTCCAGTCTCTTTCTTTCTCTATCTCTCTCTTCTTTCCCCCAAACGCCAACACCATCTCCACCTTTGGGGTACCCTGAACACGGCTGGAGCTGGTTTCCAGCAGCGAGCAAGCTGACTTAACTAGCTAGCTACTGACATATACCGCTGTCGTGCCTGGTGAATTAACTACCTAGCTACCTAGCTCATCACCTGGCTAGCGAGCTGACTTAATTAGTTGACTTAATTAGCTAGACAGCTGGCTAGCCAGCTGACTTAACTAGCTAGCTACATAACTAGACAACTGCGAAGCTAGATGAATTAACTAGCTGACTTAAGTAACTAGCCAGCTGTCTAGCCAGCTGAATTAACTAGCTTGGTATCTAGCTATCCATCTGGGTAGCCAGCTGACTTAACTAGTTGACTTATCCAGGTAGCAAGCTGGCACAACTAGCAGACTTAACTAGTTAGCCAGCTAACTACACAGCTAAATTAACAAGCTCTCTACCAAGGTAGCTAGCAGGCTAGTCAGTTGACTT
>NW_006974336.1:0-847 GCF_000164805.1 Carlito syrichta | reverse complement strand
CGGCCGCTCCCAGTCACCGCAGCCTCTACCTGCTGGGCTCCGGTGATCCTTCTGCCTCAGCCTTCTGAGTAGCTGGAACTACAGGCGCGCGCTTCCACACCCAGCTAATTTTTTTTTTTTTTTTATTGTAAAGATGAGGTTTCACCAAGTTGCCCAGGCGGGTCGTGAACCCGCGGGCTCAGGCAATTCACTCACCTCAGCCTCCCAAGGCGCGGGATTACAGACTGAGCCACCTAGCCCGGCTAGGAGCACTTTTTCCATGTATGTTTTTGTCCACTTTGTTCCAAATCAGTTGGTTGTAGGTATATGGGCTTATTTCTGAAATCTCCATTATGTTCCATTGGTCTATGTGTTTTTGTTACTATTGCTTTGCAGTATACTTTGAAGACATGTAATATGATGCCTCTCTGGCTTTGTTTTCTTGCTTAGGATTGCTTTGGCTATTCAGGCTTATTTTTGGTTCGATATAATTTCATTATTATATTTCTACTTCTGTTTAAAATGATGTTAATAATCTTATAGGGATTGCATTTAATCTGTAGATTGCTTTGGGTATGGTATTTTTAACAATGTTGTTTCTTCCAATCCATGAGCATGAGGTGTTTTTCCATTTGTTTGTTTTACCTATGATTTCTTTCACCAGTGTTTTGTAGTTCTTCTTCTATAGATCTTTAACCTCCTTGGTGAAATATATTCATAGGTCATTTTTTTTTTTTTTGGTGGCTATTTTAAATAGGATTGAATTCTTGATTTGATTCTCAACTTGGTTGTTATTGAGGTATGGCAGTGCTACTGATTTGTGTGTGATGCTTTTGTAACCTAAACTAAACGTGTTTATCAAGTCTAG
>NW_006974335.1:0-983 GCF_000164805.1 Carlito syrichta | reverse complement strand
GCTTATCAAGTCGTAGCTCCATTGTAAGTTGAGGAGAATCTATATATTTATGGAATGATTTATGATCATAATGTGGAATAATTAAATCAAGTGAATTAATACATTCATCACCTCAAATACTTACCTTTTTTCTTGTGGTGAGAACCTTTGAATTTTACCCACTTAGCAATTTTGAAATGTACTATGCATTACTGTTTATGTTATTTTCAGTTTCCACTTGTGCACTGAGTTTATACTATCTAGGAAGCCAACAGCAGTTCCCTAAAAATGAGACATGCTGCTGTCATACTTATATTGCACTGTAAGTTTTGATTGACTTGTCTACACCACTAAAATCTTACATTGCACTGTAAGTTTTGATTGACTTGTCTTCACTACTGGATTCCCAGGAGTCAAAGAGCATCTCATACTTAAACTCTGTCCTCACTCCCTCTGCCACACTTGGACTTGTCATTGTGCATAAGCTGTCACACTTCTGTGCTCATGTACTGTTCTCTGTCTAGAACATCCTCATAGTACCTAACCTGAGCTAAAGGTGAAGCAAATCTTTTTTTTTTTTTTTTGAGTCAGGTTCTTCCTCTGTCACCCAGGTTGGAATGTAGTGGCATGATCATGGCTCACTGCCACCTTAACCTCCTGGGCTCATGCAATCTTTCCAGATCAGCCTCCTGCATAGCTGGGACTGCAGGCCTGTGCCACCACGTCCAGCTATTTTTTTTTTAAACTTTTTTTTTTTTATAAAAAAAAGGTCTCTCTATGTTGCCTAGGTTGGTCTTGAACTCTTAAAACTCAAGCGATCCTCCTGCCTTGGCCTCCTAAAGTGCTGAAATTACAAGCATGAGCTACTGAGCTATCAGTCAGGGTAAATACTTCTAAGAAGGTTCAAGTTGGGTCATAACCCTCTTCTAAAAAACCGCCCTTGACCACCCAGCTGGGGCTAAACTTGCCCTCTGGCTCAAATCTGCTTGCTCCAGCATTGCCTC
>NW_006974334.1:0-564 GCF_000164805.1 Carlito syrichta | reverse complement strand
GTTGGCCGAATAGTCGGCCGACTATTTAGCTGGGTTAACTAGTTGACTGATGAGTTGGCCCACTGGTTAGCGTGCTTAACTAGTTGACTGAGTAATTTGCTGACCTAACTAGTCGATCGATTATTTGGCCTACTAGTTAGCTGACCTAACTAGTCAGCCAACTTGTTAACTGACCTAAATTGTTGACTGATATTTGGACTACCATTCGGCTGATAGGTTAGCTAACTTAACTAGTTGCATCTCTAGTAGGCCGACCGGTTAGACGACTTAACTAGTCAGGCAGTGAGTGAGCTGACAGGTCAGCTGACTTAATTAGTTGACCAGCGGCGAGTGAGCCAATTTTCAGTTGACTTAACTAGTCAGCTGGTAGGTGAGTCGAATGGTCAGCTGAGTTAACTAGTCGGCCAGAGGGGGAGATAACTGGTCAGCTGAATTTAGTTGGCTGGTGAGTGAGCAGACTGGTCAGACTTATCTAGTAGATAGGTGAGTGAGCCAACCAATGAACCATCTTAACTAGTCGGTTGGCAAGTGAGCTGACACGTGAGCTGCCTTAACTATTCGGCC
>NW_006974333.1:0-571 GCF_000164805.1 Carlito syrichta | reverse complement strand
GACACATCACTGTCCTATACTTCCTCAGAAGAAGTATACGCAACACACTACACACCTACAACTGTAGAGTGGACACACAGATACCCCATTTTCTGAAGAGATTCACCACTCTCAATAACACAAGCTGAAGTACCCAGATGCCGGAATGTAAACACAGTACACCCACATATCCACGAATACACCCAGACACCTCCACAAATACCAGACATGTAGGAAGGCCTCCCGTAGCACCGATGTACACAATCACAATGACCCAGCACCTTGGAATTCTGAAAACTCAATTATATCATCATCAATGAACCTTACCAGATGCCTGATTATATATCCACAATCTTTCATGCCCTAAATACATATATACCCCAAAACCCAAATGAAATCACAGTCTATAATCTTTAATACAAAAATCACACCTTCCAACCGCCATCAAATAAGTACTACAATATATACACACATCCTCATTCCCTATAAAAATACATCAAAATGCAGTCACACAAACCCTCTGACAATAACCGAACACTTTCAAGCCTAAGTCATTTATGAGGGTAAAACCCCACAATACAGAATTTATTTT
>NW_006974332.1:0-575 GCF_000164805.1 Carlito syrichta | reverse complement strand
AAAAAAAAAAAAAAAAAAGAAAGCAAGGGATATGGAAGCATGGGGCATTGGGGCCTGGAAAAATATGAGCATGGATATGGGAATAATTGGAGCAGGGTAGCGGGTATTGTGGTTGCCCTGTCTAGATCTCTTTACTGGGCAGGTGTGCTCATCCCCTACTGCTGTGAATGTTGGCTGCTAATGGCTCACCTCCTAACCCACAACCCAGCTTTTCCAGAGAATTGTCCTGAAACACCAGGAGCCACCTGGCCTAGGATATTATGTCCTCCACCTAGGGCAGCCCCTAGCTAATGACTGACTGAGACAGGAATATAAAAGGACAACTTCTTTATGTCAAGGTGGGACCATTTCTGTAGGACAATGCCTGATCTTGTGTTCCCCAGAGGATCCGGCTGAAACTGGATCACAGCTGGACCACATCCTGGCTTATCTCCAATCCCTATCCCCTCCTGCCTGCCTCTCTTTCTCTTGAGAGTACTCTTTCAATGCATCATGCATGTCTGAATTCCTTTTTATTTATTTATTTATGTATTTATTTATTTATTTATTTATTTTTTTTTTTTTTTTTTTTTTTT
>NW_006974331.1:0-831 GCF_000164805.1 Carlito syrichta | reverse complement strand
TATGGTTTGGATATTTGAGTCCTCCAAACCTCATGTTGAAATCTGATCTCCAACTTTGGAGCTGCGGCCTAGTGAAAAGTGTTTGGATCATAGGGGTAGATCCGATTAATGTCCTTCTTGGGGTGGACAGTGAGTGAGTTTTCACTCTATTTGTTTCCTTGAGAGCTGGTTGTTCAAAAGAGTCAGACACCTCCCCCCTTCTCTTTTGCTTTCTCTCCTTATCATGTGATAACCTCACACTGGCCCTCTTTCACCTTCCACCATGCATGGAAGCAACCAGAAGTAGATGCTGATGCGATGTTTTCTGTACAGCCTGCAGAACCATTTGTCTTTCCTTCATAAACACGATCTAGCCTTGGGTATTCCCTCATAGAAACACAAATGGGCTACGGCAGTTTGTTTGTATAGTTTTCAACACTGTCAGTCAAAATGTCCATGGACTTTCAGGCTTTTGTTGGTCTGAGCATGGGATATTATATCTCCAACTTCTAATAAGCAAGTTGGGCCATAAAAGAGAAAAGGCACTCTTGGCTAGTCTTGTACACTCATCATAAAGTGAACAAAATCTGGGATTGGTTATTGTTTGGTGTTTGCAGAAATAGAATTTAGAAATGTGCCAAAGAGGCGTATTACTGGAAACTATGCTAGATAAAACGTTTATCTTGATATAGCTGTTGTGACTTGCTTTACCAAGTTAGACTTCCAGTAAGGTCACTTCCTCTTTATTTCTCCAATTAACTCCTTGAGCACTGGTACAGGAAATTTGGTGGAAATTCTCCCACGAGGCCTGACTCACTTGATGCCCTGACAAATAATAACTTTAATGTATTA
>NW_006974330.1:0-775 GCF_000164805.1 Carlito syrichta | reverse complement strand
GTTTCCAGGAACTGTACGTCTTTTGGAGACTTTAAGGTAAAGCTGGCAAGGAGAATTTCTCTCCAGAACAAGATGAATCTTAACTGTGGACAGATTTCCCAAGATCACAGATCAAGACTTCTCTGCCATCACAAAAGCTTTAGGTTTGTACCTTGTTTCTTCATTTCCTGTTGTCCTAATCCTTTCTATTTTTCTAAAAGAAAATTAGTAGGACCATGGTGGACCCTGGGGTGACAACTGAGGCTAGAGCTTGTGAAGATGGAGCATTCTGTCTACAGTGTCCAGCCCTGAGTCTAGCACTGTGCCCATGGCCACAAGTACACTATCATCTGTGCCCTGGGGACATCCAGGAGAGTGGCAGAGGATTCACGTGGGCACACACTGCACACACATGCACGCACCCAGGCACACCTGGCTTCACAGGCTTCCCCTGAGCAGAGGGGTGGCATGGGACCCCACAGCTCTCACAGGGCCCTTTTGAGTCACTCATCTCTGTGCTGCAGGTGGAAGAATGTAAGACACCCACAGAATCCAAACCATAATGCAGAAAGCAAATCTCAGGAGGCCGCCACCTTCCAGCCCCAACAGGGAGGCAGATGGGATCATGCAGGGAGCCTAGAGAGGAAGTATCCTGTCCCTGGTGACCCCAGCACCTCTTCCTCCTCTCTTTGGGGGAAACCCAGCATCCACACCTACTCCAGGCCTGGTGGTGGTTCCCCAACACACACACCACACCCAGGACAGACACCTGTTCCCAGCTCAGACCCAGTCCCAC
>NW_006974329.1:0-1053 GCF_000164805.1 Carlito syrichta | reverse complement strand
TCTCAAGCTTTATTCCACCTTAGCCTAGTTGTTGAGATTACAGGTGTGAGCCAGCACAACCGGCATGTGTTAATTTTTTTTTTAACAGTCACTCTTTAGTTTGTTTGTATTTTCAGTTGCAAACTCATGATTCTCTACTACAATACCATTAGCATCTAAAGATTGTTTTTGCTTCATAATGATCCAAAATCAGTCTCTACAATGGAATTAATTGCACTTGGTTCAGAGTATGTTGTTAGATCATTTGAGGTAACACACTGGGACCAGCATTTAAATGTTTAGTAAATGCTGTCTTCTAGTATGTTTTTGTCCTTTTTCTTTTCCAAAAAAAAAAGGAAGAAGCTTGGTTTGGTCCACATACCTCAATGCTTCTTATTTTGAAAAAGGCATAGACCTGTAGGTTTTCTTCTGTAAGATGATGTGGCTAAAAGTCTACCAACAAAGCAAGACCTGATGTAGTAATTAGCCATGAAGAGTTGGTGAGAAGGAGAAGGTGCAGTATAACTGAAGAGTGGTTATTGATGGAAGCATCATGACTGAGACATGAGTGATATTAAGGAAGATGTCAGAGACCGAGAGACCTGGAAAGGATATCAAATCTAGACAAATGAAACAGAAAATCTGACCTTGCCTTAGACTGGTGTGGCCATGTGCTCTTTGAGCTATGGCCAGGCCATGTTTTCTTAAATGTTGGCCCACTTCCGAACCTTGGGGAGGTGAATCTCTTCTCTCTCTCTCTCTAATTTAGTTTTTAAATAAGCTATATTTCCTAATCTAAAAATAGAAAACCACTGAGAGTGATCCAATCTATGCTTCAGAGCTAAACTGCCTGCAGCGTGGAAAGTGACTAGGAAAGACACAAGGGTGGGAATAGGACACGTAGTGCATTGCTCTAGCTTAGGTAGGATTTGCTGAGCTAACTAATGTGAGACAGTCAAGGGGGGATAAAAAGACAATGGTTTTTTTTAATTGTAGAGACGAGGTCTGGTCTCAGGCTGGTCTCGAACCTGTAGGCTCAGGCAATCCACTTGCCTCGGCCTCCCAAAGTGCTGG
>NW_006974328.1:0-1138 GCF_000164805.1 Carlito syrichta | reverse complement strand
CTGATCTCCAGACAGGGATTTTTAAAATCCATTTGTATTACCTAATTTATTTCCTTTGCTGTTTCCAGTTACTGCAACAGTTCTAGTGTTAATCTTCTCGAAATAATATTTTTGCCATGTGTCACTCAGGATTATCTGATTTGGAGCAAAAAAGGAGGGGGTGGCTGTGTTCTGAATTTGCAATTTCCCAGCTGTGTGATTTTTGGTAATTTACTAAAACTCTCTGAGCTTTATTTTCTCCTATATAAAATTGGATTGCTGAATTGGATGTGTAGTTGGTGAGCTGTGCTCCCACCTGCTCTGGGGCTCTGCTGACATGTCTCAGGTCCACTAGGAAAGCCCTTCTACCTCCTTCATTTGCCAGTCTTGGCTTATTTCCTTTGAAGAAAAAATTTCTGCTACGAAACAAAAATCACAGGACAAGATGGCCTATAAGATGCTTTAAAAGTCAAATAGTCTATAATTTTATAGAATAACCCATCTTAGAATGGACACACAACTCTTGCTTAGTGCTGAAAATAAGACAACTTATTCAAATGTTATTGCACATAGTAAGTGCTTGCTAAATAGCAGTTTGACATCTCCATGTCATGAACAGTATTCTGTGCTTAATGTTTGTTTATTTTTGCTTTTTTTCCAGCAGCAGTGTGGCAGGCATTATCTCTATCTTACAGAGCATAGAATCAAACTAGATCTGCTTCAGGTTCCTCAGCTAGTAGGAGGGAGAGCTGGCAACAGAAGTCAGGGGCATCCATGAGACAGCACAGCCATTCTTTCCAGTCCTCCCCAAAAGGGCTAGTGGCAAGGCAAAGGTCAAGTTTTCCCTGCTCAAATCCTTGTAACCCGCAGACAGAATTAATAAAATATGTTAAGAAAGTTTTTGAGACATTAAGGCTTCATGATTTTTAATGCTAAAATAGCTTTTACCTGCAAAAGTTATCTTATCGGTTAATGTCTTCTTTAATTACGTATCATATGACTTGGTGCTGGAGAAATGAAGTGTTTATTTGGCTCATAAAAATCAGAGCTAGGAAATCTAATTGTCTTCAATATTCTTAAATATTTCTCTCTCAGGGTATTCCAAGAAATAATATATAATACCATATATATATATATATATATATATATATATATATGG
>NW_006974327.1:0-1722 GCF_000164805.1 Carlito syrichta | reverse complement strand
TATATGTATTTATAATTGTCAAAAATTCTTGGTGAACTCAACTATTTATTATTATATAATGCCCCTTTCCATCTGTTGTAACAATTTTGAATTCAAGTCTATGTTCTCTAATATTAACGTATCACCTAGTCCTCTTTTAGCTACAATTTGGATGGAATATTTTTTCCATTCTTTGAATTTTTAATTATTTGTCTCAGATCTTAAGTGAATTTGTTGAAAACAATATATAGTTGGATCATGCTTTTTATCTGTTCAGCCAATTTCTGGTTTTTGGTTGGAAAGTTTAATTCATTTAAATTAAAAAGAAATGTTGAAAACAAAGAACTTCTGTCATTTGCTCTTTGTTTTCTGTATATCTTACAGCTATTTTGTCTCACATTTCCTCTATTACAGTTTTCTTTTATGTTTAGTGGCTTTTTAAAAGTGATATGTTTGACTTCCTGTCCTTTCTTTTTGCGTATATTCTATATACTTTTTGTATTTACCATGGTGATTGCATATAATATCCTAAACCTTTGATTAATTTGAATTACTACCAACTTAATCCCAATTACATATATAAACTCTACTCAGAAAGTTGTATATACCCCTTATGCTATTTATAATAAATATATTATACTTTGTCATAATAAATAGATCAAATTACATGTCTGTATATTAAGAGCCTAATTACATTCATTTAAAATTATTTTACTATTTCTGTCTTTTAAATTCTGTGGAAAAGTGGAGTTACAACCCAAAATTACAATAAGAGTAACTTTTATATTTGCCTATGTATTTGCCTTTAAAGGAGAACTTTACATTTTCATATGTCTTTAAATTACTGCATAGTTGTCTCTTTATTTCAGACTGACAGACTCCCTTGGATATTTCTCTTAAAATGGGGTCTAGTGGTGATGAAACCCCTCTGCTTGTGTTTATCTGAGAGTGTTGTGATTCTCCTTCCTTTTTAAAGGATAAATTTTGCCAAATATAGAAATTGAAATGGGCTTCTTTTCCTTCCTTTTCGTTCAGCATTTTAAATGCTTCATCTGTCTATCTTCCTGCCTCTAGGTTTTTGGTGAGAAATTTACTGACAATTGTATTGAAGACCCCTGGCATACATCACATCACTTATCTGTTGCTGCCTTTAAGATTCTGTCATTCTCTGGCTTTTGACAGTTTGATTATAATATACTGATATTATATAATATAATATACTATGTGGGTCTTGGAGATTAACCAGTTTGAAATCTCTCAACGTTATTTAATCTGTAGATTTATATCTTCATTTTTAAAAAGTATTTGATCATTAGTTTTTCTTCCCCCTTTCTCTCTCTTTTTCATTATGGTATTCCATAATGTATACATTGGTCTACTTGATATTGTTCCTCCGCTTCTTTAAGACTTCTTCATTTTTGTTTATTCTTTTTTAATGTCTGCTTCTCAAGCTCAATAATTTTAATTATCCTATAGTTAAGTTAACTGACTCTGTTGGAAATCTTCCCTGCGAGTAATATTTTTAAACTTCAGTTATTGTGCCTTTCAGTTCCAGGTTTATGAGGGTTTCTTTTCTAAAAAATAATTTCTGTGTGCTTCATGATATTTTTATATTGATCAAGTATTATGTTCCTGGTTTCCTTTCCTTCTTTTATGTGTGTTTTGCCTTATTTAGTCACACAAACTGAAGGCGGGTGTTTTTTTTTTGTTTGTTTTTTTTTTTTTTTTTTTTTTTTTTTTTTT
>NW_006974326.1:0-2047 GCF_000164805.1 Carlito syrichta | reverse complement strand
TATCACATGGTCACACTAAGAAGCAGCTAGTTTTTGTCCTGTCTCTGGAGGCCTCCCCCATAGTCAAACATCCCTTATATTCAAGCAGAGACAGGTGGAGTGAACAAGGCATTCACTTGTATTGTTAGAAATAGAAGTGTTATAAAAATAAATAAGCATCAACTTGTACAGAAAACCAAAAATGTGAGATGTGGAGTCAGATACCTTTCATAATCCATTCTCTCATGAAAGAACCCCAGGATTGTAAAAATGCATGACTGTGGAGATATTGTCACTCAGATCCCATTATTTTATAGATGTGAAAACTGAAGGTCACGGACGTGAAGTGACTTCGTAACGTCACAGGGTTTGTTAGAAGCAGAGCTAGGGCTAGAATTCCAACTCTCCTAATTCTCAGATATAAATGCTTTACTTTTGCTACCTTAAACAAAACAGAAATAGAGTGAAAAATAATATAATTATACTGGATATAAGACTGTTAATGGGAGTTATATCACTCAACTATGCCACATTTATTTGGTTAATTATGATTTATGTTATTTAATCTTCCGATAGTGAGATATGCTTAAAATCTAAGGGTATCAAAAGAAGATTCCAGTGGTTCTACAGATAGCACAAGTTTTCAAATACTGATTCCACTATTTATTGACTCACTACCTTTTATAGCATCAGTTTCATCATTCATAAAATGGGGATAAACTCAGTGTTGCTGTGAGAATTAAATGAGAAAATGTAACCAGTGACTGGCACATAGTGAATAGTCAATGAATTTATGCTTAAAAATTAAAATGAAATAATAAAATAGCAGCCACACAAACAAATAAAAACAGCCTATCTCCTTGCAGTAAACTACAAAATAAACAAGAAAAAAAACCCTATTTTATGCCAGTAGGATTTGGGTTTTCCAGGCAGCAGAATAGTTACCACCAAACACTCATGTAGATTTCATTTTCAAAATTGTATTGGCCACTTTGAAACATTTATTTTTCTGAATTTTCATTATAATTTATTTGACATCCTCATTGAAATTTAATCAAATGTATATATAACATGCGACAGGTGAGATTTTTGGAATATTTATACACACGTCTATTTGTGGATATTTTTAAACAAGTGTTTATTTTGTTTTTCAGAGACTGAATACATTTCTTGCTAAATGTATTCTTAGTTGCCTTATAGTTTTTGGTAAATAAGATTATTTTAAATTTTATTTAAGCAAGTTATTGTTATATAAGACATGTTGACCCTGTATTCATTCAGCTTACCAAATCCTCTTAAGCCTAGTTGTTTTTTTAAAAATCTATGTAAGCTGAAATGTAATTATCAATACAGAGAAATCCATGTTCTTTTCTTTTCCAATAGTTTTACCACTTGTTTAATTTTTCTGCTTACTAAATTACAAAGCAATGTCAAATAACACTGACTATGAGTTTTTACATCTCATCCTTAACTTTCATGAACTTATGATTTGACAAATACAATATACTGCTCATTGTTCTGCTTCATGTTTAATCGTGTACAAAACAATCTTTCCAAGTCTCTTTGTGTTCTTGAACTTCATATATACTAATCTGAAGAAGCTCTTAATATTTCAGGTACCTCTCAGCTCTCTTGGGTAATATTTCTCTCTTTTTCTCCCTTTTGGAAAGAATTCAGGGCTCCAGCACCCCTCATATTTTGGGGATAGCATTCCTAGGGCTTCCTCTCTGAGACACTGAATTATTATTGCCATTATAATTATCATCATTAGCAAGATTTCCATGTCCTACTCCATTTCAAAAATATTGATTGTACACAGTCTAAATGTCAGATCTTGTTCCAGACATGAGAGATAAAGCAGTGAACAAAATAGACCCAAATTCTTGACCTACTGATGCAGCTATAGTCTACGGCTCCATCATCAAAGTTTTTTGTCCTCACAGGTTCTTTCACTGCACTCTACCTAGAGCCTCATTATTTGGGAACAATCTAAATAGATTATTTTAAATTCTATTTATAACAATAATTTGTTATAATCAAAACAATAATTTCCAAATAATCAAAAATT
>NW_006974325.1:0-585 GCF_000164805.1 Carlito syrichta | reverse complement strand
TGAGACCTCATCTTTCCAATAATTCAAAAAATCAGCTGGGCATGGTAGCGCATGCCTGTAATTCCGGTTACTTGGAAGGCTGAGGCGGAAGGATCGCCAGAGCCCACCAGGTCGAGGCTGCGGTGGCCGGAAGCGGCCACTGCACTCCAGTCTGGGTGACCGAGTGAGACTTTCATTCCAAAAAAAAAAAAAAAAAAAAAAAAAAAAAAAAAAAAAAAAAATTTCAGGTGAGTTTCAGGTTGTGGTCTATTTTGGTGAATGTTTCATGTGAGATCTCCTTTGCAATGATGAATCACATTCTCTGCTGTAACAACTTTTGTCTTAGCCTCAGCTTTTATGGACAGTGGACATAGGAAACTAGTTAGGCTGTAGCAGTCACAAATGACAGGATTTTCTTTTTAATTTTTCTTTTTATAGCATTTAATGCTATAAATCTCTCTCTAAGCAGTTTTTACTGTGTCCCACAAATTTTGGAAGTTATATTCTCATTGAGTTCAAAATATTTGAAAACTTCTCTAGAAACTTTTTTTGGACCCATGTATTATTTAGAAACATGTTGTTTAATTTCCAAATATTATGGAATTT